>NC_048921.1:155701-203785 GCF_011077185.1 Oxyura jamaicensis
GGGGGGGGGGGGAGCTCAAGGCTTTGGTCCCATTCTTGATCTTGATCTTCTCTTTTCCTTCTTTAATTATTTTTTATTTTCCATTTTAACTTTCGTTCGGTGTTGCTGCTTCTCGTTATCTCATTGGAGAAGCTAAATGGAGATTAAAGCACGCATGTGAGATATTTCTGAAAGTTACCCCTAGCAGGAGAATCTCTGGGAAAAAAAAATAAAGAAAGAAAGAAAATAAAAGATAGCTCAGGCCATTTAATTAGCTAAAAACAGGCTTCCTTCACAGGTGTTGCCTTTTGAACCTTGACTCTGTCATTGTTTGCATGTGTAACAGGGACCCTGGAGCATAAAGACAGGGACTGCTGACCTGAGGTGGTGGTGGGGGGAATATGGGTGGTTTTAGGGTTTGCTGCTGGTTTCCCAGAAGCAGGTTTTTTTTTTTTTTGGCAGCCTTTATGCTTCGCAAACTGTTTTCTAAGGGTAAAAAGTATATCAGCATTTGATTAGCCTGTTACCCTTCTTCGAATGTGAAATGAGACAGAGTTTTTTGTTCTTATTTTAGCCACCTGAATACAAGGTGGTGGTACAAGAAGCTGATTTATCAGTTGGGTTCTCCTCGTGGCTCACCTGCTGCCTGCTTCGAGAGGAGTCACTGGGGCACCAGGACTTAAAGCATGCCAAAATTTGGCAGTCTGTGTAGTGTGTATGTGCAGCGTGCCCTAAGAGCACGCGGGGTGAATGCTTCCAAGAAGATAAACTGTCGCTGAATGTTTCTGTGACCGGGTAGCAAACGTCTTCCTGTGCATCTGTGAGTCGAGCTGGGGTTGCTGCGTGAAGCTATTTATAAAGCAGCACCTCTGCTGTCTTCCTGAGGCTAGTTCAGACACAACTCGGGGTTGTGTTTGGGGTCTGTTATATTTGGATGGAAGCTTTCATTCCTTTAGGGTGAGAAGCACTAACGTTACCCTTGTGCAGGATGCTTCCTCGCCCAGTTGTGGCTAAAGATCAGCGTAGGTTATTCTGGTCTGCCTTGCTATTCCAGCAGTCACCAGTAGGTACAAAACTTATTTTTAATTCCTTCTTTGAAGCTGTTTTGTTGTCTTGCATGACAACGGAATGTCTCGCGGCAGGAGAGCCGTGTAATTTTTTGTTGTTGTTGTTATTTCACGGTGAACGAAATGATTTCTATCTATAGCTTTAACACATTTGGAGTACTGCAGGGCATAAGACCTGTCAGCATCGCTGCTTTCTTGTTTTATTTTTAAAAGCTGTCTTCCAACAATTAATGAGCAGATTGGATGCAGCAGAGTGCTGGGCAGATGAGGTAGTGAAAAGTGAGCTGCTCCGCACCTCTTGCTGGGAGTTCATGCTGCTGGAGACAAACAGCTTTTATTTTCTTCTCTCTCCCCCCCTCTGCCCCGGGATGTTTTGTGACGTTCTCGCTTTTGTAACGGTACCTGTAACCATGTGGGAGCTGGGAGAGAAAGTAAGCCAGGACTATCTGATCAGCCACAACTCACCCGTCTGAAGCTCAGAAAGCAATTTGCTTTGAGAATTTTCACTAAAAGGCATCGAGACAGCATGCTTCCATCCCTGCCTTTGTATTGCAGTGCAGACATACCTGCAGGCATCACGCCTCTTGGGATGTTCAAGAAAAGCATGTGTGACCTTGGGATGAGCTAAAGCAAATCAATGTCCATCCATCCAGGCCCACAGCTTGTGGCTAGGAGTCCTTTCAGGGCGCTGGCTGCTTTCCTCTATCATTTATTTTAAAAAAAGACTCGTGGAGCTGTAATTCAAGCCTTGCTTATATGGCGGGTTTCAGATACTTGGCATCCGAGGCCCTAGAGGCAGTCAGTTCTGTAGGCATCTTCTACAAATCTCTTGAAGCCAGTTTATTTCTCAGTATAAATCTATTTAACAGATGGAACCTGTAGGCTTCCTGTGCCCATTACAAGAACGACTTAGTTCTTGCTGCAAGATAAATGTTCCTTTAACTTTCTTGTCGCTTTTGAAGCCTTCGCAACAGAAAAAGGCATGGGAGCAAGAATGGAAGTAGTCTTCCATTAGGGAAGTGCTTAAAAGCTAAAGGCTTTATAAAGTTAGAAAAATGTCACCAAAAGCGATCAGAAGGTCAGGATCTGTACTAAAGAAGGCTGCTCTGGGCTGCTAGCAGAGGGAGCTGCTGATTATAGAGCTCCTGATGCACCAACAAAGGGGACTTTGCACCATAAAATCCACTTTGCTGGTCCTCCACTGCTGAACAACTATTTGTGGGAGCCCCATAAAATTAAAATGATCGCTGTTGGGCTCCTTTGCTTTTGGTGTTTGTTTTCAGGTGTTAGCAGCTGCACTTGCCAGGCCGTCTGGGCACCAAAAGGGTCACGAACTTGCTCTTTATTTTATTCTTCAAAGTAGGGGTGTTGCCATCTGTGCCTGTTACATGACCTCGCTCTTGTGGGAACCGATCCTTAAGAGATGCAAGACGTGGTAGCATGGTTCAGTGCATTGACAAGGCAGCTGTGGGCGTAATTAAATATCCCCGGAGTGATCTGAAACCTTCACTGACCCGGGGAAAAGCCACGTTGCCTTCCCCAAGGATTCGGCTTGACCAAGACCACCCCAAAGGCTAGCTGGCAGGAGGAAGTCACACGTCTTTGAAGAGGCGGATTCTCCCTTTCCTTGCCGGGGGTAGTAGCTATGTGTCAGTCCCTGATGCTCTTGCTCGAGATAAAGCTGCAGTTGTGCTGCATCTGCTTGTTCTCTAGCTGGAAGCTTTTCTCAATTGTGTTTCTTTTTCTCTCTCTCCAGACTTAAGCAGAAAGGCATGTTAAATGCTTTTTACGACTCTCCAGCCATAAGCTGCAGGCATCCGACGTGCAACCAAATGGAGACACGGGGGGAAGTGGGTTTTCAGAAATAATCCCTGTAAAAGCAAAGGCTGAGGCATGTGGAGCTGGAGTGCCTGTAAAGTTCCCTGACCCTTCTGGCCGGTGCCGACTAAACCGGGAGGCTTCGTCTTGCTGGGTGCCAGCCAAGATCGGGGTTCAGAGCAAAGCAGGGTGCAGCCTCCTTGCAAGAGGAGGCTGAGCTGGGGGCTGCCTGCATGTGGCTCACGGGAAGGGAATTTCCATCCAGTTCTGTTTTTATTGACAATAGCGCGAAGCGCCAGATGAAATTGTCTTTGGGCGAAGATGAGGCCGAGTCCTGCTCCATAAACACAGCATCCTGACTCGATTTTAACCTCGCTGTGGCTTCTAATAATGTGACATCATGCAGGGGCCAAGCTATTCTTTCTCTGAACCGCTGCTTCTGCCTTCAGCGTTGCTTGTCTCTGTGCAGGATAATCTCCTTCTTCCTGTGTGAATTAGGAGGAGCAGCAGCAGAGGGGCCCCTAGACCATCCCGACTCCAAACAAAACACCACTGCAAATAACCCTCTCTTCCCTCCCTGCCCTGGTTTCTCTCCACTGCTGCAGAGCAAATGTTTTCCTCTTGGAGAGGGCTCGAACAGGCAGTAATTTGCAGGCAGGAGGAAGCTAGCCCTACGCACACCAAAACCAGGATAGTTACCTGGCGAAGGTAAGAGGGATGTTTTTGCCAGGACCCAGATGCATTTGAGAGAATATCCAGGCCGTTCTTACTCAGCTGTTTCTCCATCTCGCTTAACAAGGTGAATGTGGCAAGGTCCAACGCTATGTTTTGCTTCGGAGGTCTCCCCCGGGTAAATTTAAGGTGTTGCCTGCGCTATGGAAATGCCTTGATTCGAAATATCAGAACACAGCCAGGGCAAACCTCAGGGAGGTGGAAGGAGGAGGAGAATTTTCCTGCTTCGCTGCGATTTGTCCTGCAGCAATTGATCGTAAGTGGCTGTGAACTTGCCAGACTGAAAGAAAATTCCTGGTGTAGGCAAGGCTGCGGTGGGCGCTGCCTTTTTTTTTTTTTTTTTTTTTTTTTTTTTTTTTTTTTTTTCCACATCTTTGTTGAAAAACTGTTCTTTGATGCTGCAGGCTTGCAGCCACGGCTCTGCTCCACCTCGGGGTTGGCAGCGTTTCAGCAGCAGTGGGTGTTATGAAATTCCTGCATTTCTAAGGCCGATGCATGTGCTGCTTCCCAGCGAAAGATGTGGCTGTGAGCTGAAGCTGTAGGAACCGTGGGGTGGTTTTGTTGCACTCCTCACTGAGTTTGGGAAATCTCCGGGCCAGTTGGGACTTGGAGGTATTAATTTGAGGAACGGGTTGTCTGCAGAGAGCTGCTGGGGGTGGGGGGGCTGAGGAAAGGGGGGGAATGCTCCTTCCAGGAGGTTTTTAACATTCCAGGGATTCCAGGAGAGGGGTCACAGAAAAGAGGAGGGGGGGGAAAAAAAGCCTTCAGATTGTCATCAACAGGAGCGGTCACAGCTATGAGGCTCAAAGAGAAATCTTGGCTTTAAGTCCGTTTGAAAATGCAGAATTTACAAAAGCAATTAACTCTGCTCTGAGAAACAGAAGTGTAGTAACGGGGAGGGAAACGCCTGACTTCAGAAACCTTTCTCTACCGGTTCTCTGCTGGGCACCAGGATGTGATCGGATCTGCAGGCTGCATCGAGATCAGGTTACTGTGCTCGAGTGGCCTTTCTGCTGGTGGCGAGAGGCTGCACAAGGCGCTGCGAGCCCCTTCTGGACGGGGAAAACAGGAAAACTCCCCGAGCAATGGGAGGGGAAGGGGGTAACGGAGGGGGCTGGACACCATGGGTCTCCTTGGTCCTGCTCGTGCTCAGAATTTGGTGCTTACCCCAGCACGTTGTTGTTGGGAGATGCCTGAGCTCAGTCTTGAAGTGGTTGCACAGCTGCAAAAGCTGGCGTGAGGCTTTCGGGTGTGCTTGATTTTGGAGGTAGCACCCTGAAAGGTGAGGCTGTGCAGGGTCTAGTCAGCGAGGTGAGAGACACAAAATAAATCTGCCTGTTAAATATCCCCCAGATCTGAAAATAGACTCCGCATTTTTCTGTTACGCAACGAAGTTATTTTTTTCTATTTTTTTCTAGACAAAACTACTAAAAAAAAAAAATGCTGTTAAGGTCAGAAATATTCCTTCACCGCCATATGAAAGCAGATGCTGTCCGTGACAGGCTTACACAAGCCCTGGCCTGATCCAACCTGACGTTTCTTGTACCCCCCCCCCTTTTGTCCTGGAGCTGGCGTGTGCGGGGCCAGAATTGCAAGCGTGCTCCTGACCCTTCGTCAGCCCTCGGTGCTGCGAACCTGCTGGGTCTGTCTGACGTGCTGGGCTATTGTGGCGGATTGTTGACACTTCAGTTGAAACCAGTTATGCTGGGCCGCTTTCCTGATTGCTCTGGGTGTTTGATTGTTTATGAGAACATCGCCTCCTCCGGAGTGCTCGGTGAGTGCCAGTTTAACCTGAAAGCCTGCTGCCATCCCGCTCGGCAGCTGCGGCGCGTGGATTTGTCGCTGTCTTGATGCCTCTGCTGCTGCCCAAGGGCTGTCCCGAGCTGGGTTCTGCTTCTCTCCTCTCCGCTGTTCGTGCACTGTTGTGGAGGGTTGGACCAGAGGCTTAAACCCACTGCTGGCAGCACAAGGGCTGGAGCAGACCAAAGGAAGGGCTGGGGAAGTGGGAGGGATCCTTGACTCCAGCTTGCACTCGCCTCTTTGGTTTTAAAGCCATCGTGAAACCAAACGGCTAAGAAATGCCTTGGGGGAAGGTGGAGATCAGCCCTGTGTCACTTCAGACAGGTGACGTAGAATCACAGAAATCATTTGAAATGACTTCTTGTAACCACAATATTATCGTAAATCCGTGACCAAGGGGTCTAGCCACAGTGAGGATTTCTGGCTCCCCGCGTCAGGACTTCTCGGTACCTCGGTTGTTCTCTGCTATGAGAAAGCAAGTCTGTTAAAATTCAGCGTTTCCAAGACAGGACCCTGGGCCATTCGTGCAGCATTCTGCTGCTTCTAAAATGCACGTAGAGATCTCGTGAGAGGCCCTGTGGGTTGCGTTGCCAGTCTGAAGGTGCAGCATTTGTAAGCAGGTGGCAACGATCGGTTCCTTCTGGATCTTTTTGTCGCCTGCATGAGCTTTCTGGCGTGATTCTGACCTTTGGTAGGACGTAGAGACGGAGTGGAGGGGGAGCTTAGGGAGCTTGGTGCCATTTTCAGCTTCTGTAGGATTCCGTAGTTGCCCCTTTGATATCTCAGCCTGCCCCGTTCCATCTTTTCCTCTGCTAGTGCTTGTATGGAGTTGCTTCCACTTATTGGCGGTCCTCTTCTGTTAATGATTTCTTGGATCCTTGGCCCTATCTCTTTCCCCTTTGTGTTTGGCTCTTTGTAAATCTCTGCCTGCCTTACAAAACATGACTCGGCTCTGCCAAGCTCTACGATGTATCTGGCTGGCAGTAGATTAGGGCTGAGCTTGGAGATAACATTGTTCCTTGGGGAACAGACGGTGGTAGGAGGCGGGTGGGAGAATAGGAAATTGGAGCAGAATGGAAATTGTTGGGGCCTTTTCAAGAGGCGTAAATCAAAATGAATATGCGTTGCAAATCTGGTGTTCTGTGTTTTTGTTCATAACTTACAATGCTACGGTTTGTTAGCACGAGGTGTGCTGTCTGTATTTGTATGGCACTTAGGTAAGACAATCTTGGACAGTCCTTGATGTATTAGAAATGTGAGCACTTTTTCTAGTGGTGGCATTTATTTTTACTGAGTTGGGGTAACTTTTCTTCCCAGCCCGTGCCTCGGTTTATCTTCTGTCTCATGACATCTCTTATACCCTACTGAAAAAGCTGCTGCCCCCCTGTCCTCGTGTCCGTCGAGGCTTCCTGTGTGGTGTGAGGTGAGTGTCTGCTGCAGCAGGCGTGGGTGACCAGATCCTGCCTAAGCAGCACGCTGGAGACGTGGGCGTTCAGCTGTAGCATGCGATAGCATGCAGCATAGCTGTGCTATGAAAACAAGGCTTTTTGGTTCGGAGGCGACGCATCATCCCAGGAACACACCTGGTTGTTCATGTGCCATCCTGCAGCGGCGTGAAGGTTTCGGGGCAGCGGGCGTGGGGTGAACAGGAGCGGAGGGTGCCCGTTCCCACACCTCGCTGCTCCTCCTGCCAGCAGCCGAGCTGCCCCACCGGGCTGATGCCAGCAGATCGGAGCAGACTCGTTCCAGCCAGACCCGGGCCAGCTCCTCCAGAACCGGAGGTGCTTGGAAAATGCCTCCGAGAGGCGAAAAGGACTCGGGTTACAGCTCCGGGGTGGATCGGGGCTCCTGCAAGGGCCCGCCTAGGGGAGGACCCAAGGAGGGACGGGCTCGCAGAGCTCTTGCAAACTTGCCTTTAGAAGCCCGTGGTTCGCAGCCCATCACGGAGCGAGGCTTGCCTGAAACTTTTCTTGGAAGGCACTCGGCTCTTTCTGGCTTGGGAAGCACCTCTGCCCTCCCGAGATGGGGATCTCCTTGCTGAAGAGCCGGCCTGGTTTCCTGTGGTGGGGGGACCAATGCTAAATGTCAGCTTTGGATGCAGTGGTTGTGCTTCCAGGTAAGGACGCTATTCTTTAGAGTAAAACCTTGTACCATTTTATGGCTTAAATGACAACAACAACAAAAAAGGAGCAGCGGTTTGAACGCTTGGCCACATAAATTTACGTGCAGCGGACACCGGTAGAAACAAATTGGATTAGAGTCCTTGTAAGCTGACTTCTATATCCATTGTTCTGTTTTAATCAACACTAATTGTGGTTATTTGGGGGGGGGGGGGCGGTAAGGGGGGGGGACATAAAACCAGCCATTCATCCCTGTTGGTTTCCACGCTGCGATCGATGGCTGGCGGCTTGTTCCCAAATGCTGACCGTCCTCCCAGGTCTCGAGGAGCTGAGCAGCATTTTCCACTCGTGCAAGCAGGAGGAAATGGAGAAGGGAGGACGCTTGCACCTTTACTTTCCGCGTAAAAACGCTGAGCTTACTGTGAACCCAGAGCAGCGGTTACCTGAGTAAGAAGGAGGAGAGCGTGCGTGTGTGTGTACGGATAGCTCGGGCAGGGAGAAAAGGCATTCTGCCCTCGTTTTGTGCGCTCACACAGCAGTGGTTTCTACCAAGGACTGCCTGCAAAGCCAGACTCGGTGTGAAGGGGGAGAGACTTGAGCCGAGTTCGAGGCAGCGTGGTTAGAGCAGAGGACGGGTCTGTGCATTGCTCCAAGGGCCGCTGTAGTTGTTGCAGCGTGTAGCTGGCGTTTTGTTTTACCATGTCAGCAGTACTGCTAGGGAAAAATCTTGTAGGATCCCGTTGAAGAGTGTAAGGCCACGGACGGGGGTTGCTCGGACACTGAACAATAGGCTCCTCCAGCTCCTTTGTGCATCATGGCACCAGCCTGCCTTTCTGTCTGCTTGCTGCTGTGGGCAGGGTGTTTCTTTCCCCTGGCCTGCTAAATTCTGATTTGCAGCATTGTCTGCCTTTGCTGCCAAGCTCCAAGGGCGGTTTTCTAATTGCAGAGTGGCAATGAGCTGGTGTGCCAGCTCCCAGGGCCTGCCACAGGCATTTACCTGTCATTTTACCCCACCCAGCTCGCAGAATTGCATGGGTCCAGCTCGTGACCTCGCCACCTTTCAGAGGGATCGCAGCTTTCCGGCTTCTTGCTGTGCCCCAGCTGGGTCTTGCCTACAGAAGCAGTTCAGAAATCATCAGTAGGGTTAGGAACTTTCCACGCTGCTGCTTTACACATGCAGAGCACAGCTCCTTTGTGGGTTTGTGCGGCTCTGTAGTCCCCTCCCCCTGTCTGTGCACCACTCGTGCAATGCTGTGAAAAAAAGCTCACAATTTGTGAGCGAGCACTCAGGAAGCTTGCGGGGCACATCATAGCTGCTGAGCTTCTTTCTGCAACCAAATCAGATTGGTTTCTGTAACGTAGTGGCAACTGAAGGTAGTTTAATCAGGGTTTAATCTGATCTAAAGGTAGTTTAATCTGGATTTAATTTGTTTTAGTGTCAACTCAGAAATCACTGAGGAAAACCCTAGCTCCATCACCGTGTTATTTCACTTTAATATTGTAAGGCTTCTTAAATTTAACTGTGGTATGAGCTGTCTTTGTGCTACAGCAAGCACAGGCAAGTGCCTGTGCCGGGATGATCTTCAGACTTGTGTCCTGAGGGAGGGAGCACTTAACACTGCTCCCCAGCAGAGATGTGAATGGGATTAAAGGGCCCTTGAATCTTGCTCCCTGTTTACGTGGGTGGATAGCGTATGGGGCGCTTTGAACTTTGATGCCACTTCAGGTTCTTCCAGCCTTCCTCCCTGGGCAATCCTTGTACGCAATCTTTAAAAACGAAGTGATTTATCTAACTTCAGCAGTTTCCTTCTTGGTTTGGGGTTTGTGCTTTCAAAACAGTTTTGCAATATAAGAACGGCCGAGCCCTGGATTTCACATCGATGATTTCCACGTGGAGATGTGGCTGGTGCCTCCCCAGATACACCCTGCGCAGGTGGTCACCTACTTGCCTGTGATTCACCATGGTTGTGGTCATCCTGTTCCTGAGCTTTCCTCCCTTCCTCATTCTTCCCTCGCTTTCTGCTGTTGAAACCCAAGCCCTTCCCAGCGATCTGCCAGGTCTCCATGTGGTATCTCGGCAGAACCCACTTGGTTGCTTCACCCCCTGTGCTGAGCTTGGACCACGTTACTCTCCCAAACAACCCTACAGCCTGACATCTACAGACACCATTACCTGAAAGGAGAAGGATGGAATTTACTGTGCCACAAGCGTCCCATGGGATCGGTTGATTTCTCTTTATCCTTTTTCCTCACCAGCATTTATAGGGATATTTCCCTATTCAGCAGCAGAGATGGGATTTTTAAGCAAAGCAGTGCATTTTTCCCCATCTCATGGCAGATGCAGCCGCGTGCTGAAACAGGCTGATGTGGAGCCCACCAGGCAGTGGAGATCGGAAAGCTCAGCGGCACTGCAGGCTTTCTGGACCCAGCCGTCCTGTTTGCACAGCTCGACAGCTCAGTGTTGTGCGCAGGCAGGGCTGGGTGCGGTGCAGGTGATAATGAGCCTGCCTGCCCACGATTACCTCTCCTCCCTGGTACCAGCGACAGCGTTGCTGTTGTGCCAGGAGCTGCTGCCGAAGCGTCCAGGAACACGGGGAGGTTGCTGCCAAGAGGGCAGAGGAAGATGTAATTAAGACTCCTGAACTCTGTTGCGGGTTCAGGGTGATTAAAATGAATTGCAAGTCAGTAACCTTGTGTTTTTTTGTTGTTGTTGTGTTTTTTTTGTTGTTGTTTTGTTTTTGTTTTTTCCCTGTCTGGAGAGGACAGAGCTCCTGCTGCGTGGTCTCAGGCTTTCTCTAAAATGAGAGCGGTGGTTGAGCTCACGAGAGGACAGGAACCAGTGACTTCATGAGCGGAGCTCAGGAGGGTAAGGAAAAACGATGTCACTTTTCAGCACCTCGCGGTGCTGGGAGGAAGGAGGCTGCAGGCTGGGTCTGCCCTTCCCAGCAGGGACTGCAGCCAGCCCTGACTTGAGATTTCCAAGCCCTTGGTTAGGGAAGGAACACGAATATCTGCTGTGGGATGTAATGCTTGGGCTTCTCATCCCTTGGGTTCGTTTGTGGTGCTGCATTTGTCACTTTTTCCCACAGACAAGCAAAGATGTGTCAATTACCAGGTTTAATTTCTGACCCTGAAGCTGTAAGGTAAAGCATCTTGCAGCTTAACGTGCTGCCCCATGTTTGGTTGTCCACAGGACAGGAAGTTAAAATGTCAGAGAGACACGTGGGCTTTGAAAATTAAGACTTATTGTTAAGGTCCAGAGAAATGGCTTGCCTGCTCTTGCTCCCAGCAATGCCCAGTGCCCCAGAGAACTGTGGAAAGCCCTTCCTGACACTTGCGCATCTCTTCCTATCAAATTGACACCAAGTATAATGAGTCCTGAATTGCAGCCTTGTTCCAGACCTGGAAGGGAGTTGCTTCCTGCACAGGTGACTTGCTGGTTGATGGTTGGAAGCGTGGGATGGATGCTGACCCACATACTGGTGTGTAGCCTGGAAGTGCTGCAGCTCTTCCTGATGATCCAGCTCAGCAAGATCCAGCCCCACGGCAGTACGTGCAGGCTTCTTGCTGCCACTTACTTTCTTGGGCCTGGCTCTAGGTACTTTTCCTCTTGGTTCCGAGTCTGGAGAGTGCTCATCTGGTCTGGAAGGACCAGCAAATGCTGTGTGTGGTGGTGTTCAGGAGCAGCGGTGAGGTTCTATCAGCCCTGAAGCGATAAAGCTACCCCAGGCGAGATGAGATGTGTGCTTCCTGAACCAGAAGCAGCCGTCCTGGGGACTGCAACAGCTGCAGAGGCTCATTCTCCATCAGTGTTTTTTTAGCGATTGACTGATAAACCTCCTTTGCTGCTGCTTTGTTTGTGCATTTCTGAAGCGGGACATCTGGGACAACAAAAATAGTTTTGTCTCTCATCCCCGCGAGGCTGTGTGGGGCAGGCAGGGAGAATCTCTTATCAGATCTGGCAGGCATCTCCCGGGAGCGTTCAAGGTTTCGCTGCATCCTCAGCATGGCTTTGAGGACAGATGAAGATCCAGCCCGGGAGATGTGTGGGCTTTTTTTCTCTCTTACAGAATGTGGTTTCTTGTTTTTGAGGCTGTTTCTGCATGTGTCGAGCTCTACCCCGTGTCTGCGCGTGTGTCAAGGGCACTAAGGTGACGCTCGGCATCCTCTGGGCTGGTAAGAGTCGTGTGGGCGTGACGAGCTAACGATACTCTGCTCCCTCCTCAGGACAGCAGCGATGAAGCACTGCTTTTACAATGAGACGGTGGGGTTCTTCTACAACAACAGCCGCAAGGAGCTGACCACGTACTGGAGGACGAAGGACGTCCTGGTGGTTGCCCTGGGCCTGACGGTGAGCGTCATCGTGCTGCTGACCAACCTGCTGGTCATCACCGCCATCATCATCAACCGCCGCTTCCACTACCCCATCTACTACCTGCTGGGCAACTTGGCGGCTGCCGACCTCTTCGCTGGCATCGCCTACATGTTCCTCATGTTCCACACGGGGCCCAGGACCGCGGAGCTCTCCCTGAAGACCTGGTTCATCCGTCAGAGCCTGCTGGACACCAGCCTGACCGCCTCTGTGGTGAACCTGCTGGCAATCGCGGTGGAGAGGCACCAGACTGTTTTCACCATGCAGCTGCACAGCAAAATGTCCAACCAGCGCGTGATGATCCTCATCTTCTGCATCTGGGTCACGGCCCTGCTGCTGGGGCTCATCCCGTCCTACGGCTGGCACTGCCTCTGTGCCCTGGAGAAGTGCTCCAGCATGGCGCCGCTCTACAGCAGGAGCTACCTGACCTTCTGGGCCATCTCCAACCTGGTCATCTTCCTCATCATGGTGGTCGTGTACACGCACATCTTCATCTACGTGAAGAGGAAGATGACGCGGATGTCCAAGCACACCAGCTTCCACCCCCGCTACAAGGAGACCATGATCAGCCTCGTCAAGACGGTCACGATTATCCTAAGTAAGTCCCCTTGCTCGGGTCGGTGCCCCTGATCCTCCATCCTGGGTTCTGGGGGGCTGCGGGTGAATGCCCTTGGGACAGGGAGGATGGGGGATTGCCTCTCTGCTTCTCTGAAGCTGCTGGTGCGCTGGTTGGGTTTGGCTGCTGGGTGATTCGATGATTTTGGGACTGAGTTTATTGTGCGAGCCGTGGTCGGGGCAGGCAGGCTGAGAGAATGCAAGCTCCTGAATCCCTTCTCTGGCTAGCAGAGAGAAAAGGGGCTGTTACTAATGTCATTTTTGTAATATCTGAGTACGTTCAGGTGCTTTAGGTGAGCAAAAAGCCCTCTGCTCTTCCACGGAGGAAGCACACAACGGTTGCACGGCACTAGGGCCTGTAGTCAGCCCTTATCAAGAAGGATCCATCCTTTAAAGGATGGAAGGAGGTTTGGGGCAGACATCACAAGGTGACGGGGAAGACAATGAGGGAGTTCTGTCCAAATTCCTCCGACTGTTTACTGGAGCAAAGCACTAAACTTTGCTCTGCTTTTTTTTAAGCAGCCAGTGCTGGGTCTGTCTGCTCTGGTAAATAAATTACTGGGATGTCTCAGCTCCTGGTCCAAGCAGGGTCTCCAGCAGAGCGCTAAGTGCCTGCGAGTTAGCCCGGCTGGGTTCAGTTTGTAGTGCAAATAGGAGCAGATCAGTGACTGGAAGTGGTTGGCACCGAGGCTCTGCCCCTCCAAGCTATTTAACATCATCCAGATACCCAGCCTTACGCGGGTATGTTCTGCACGGTGCTGTGCGTCTTGGTAGGCCAGCCGGGCTACCGAGATAAATGGGTAAATGCCGCTTTCAAACACCGTTTTGTGCATTTTTGTCTATGTGTAAGTCATGCAGAGGCTTCTGTGCAATCTCCAGACAGCAGCAAGTGCGTGGGTGTCTCTGAAGGACACCTCCGAGGAATACTAGAGAGCTAACAAGGCAGGCCGGTGTGCTCGTGTGTTGATCGGCAGATCACGCTATTTTAAAATGTTTTACTGGCCGAGCAATGTTCCTTCAGAGCGAAATAAATCAACGCGTTCAGATTTTTCTGCAACCCTGCTCGACTCTGGGCTTACGGTCACAACCCCTGGCTTGTAAATCTTGCCTGATAAGTGCAGAATTTGCTCAGTCAGGGAAACCTCGGAGCTGCAAACAAAGACTACTCCCTTGCAAACTCCTGCTGGCAGCGTCGGGCTCGGCAGTGGGGGGAGCAGCCTCTGCTGCTCGCTGCGTCCCTGCTCGGGGGCACTCCGCTGCTTGCTGCGTCCTGTTGTAACTTGCAGGCACCGAAACTTGGGGGGGGGGTTGTGCCTGTTCCTGCCTTCTGCAGGATGCCTCCTTGCCTGCCTTGCGATCTCGCCATCTCTTGTGCGGAGCTGGGAGCTCTGGCTGGCTCAGAGCTGATCAGATGCAGTGTAGAGGGGCTAAAGAATAATTTGCTTTTTGTTTTCTGCAATCCAGAGCAGAGGGGAAAGCTTTGTTTCCTCCGTTTCTCCCTGAAAAGTATCCGAGGGGTCATCCCGTGGTAACTACTTAATTTTATGGCACTTCGGTCTCCTCTGGAAGAGGCTTGGCAGGATGGGGATGCTGGGCTACAAGGAAAAATGCAATTCATGCTTGGTGCATCGCCTTGTTTTGGGATATCCCTTTCCTCTTATTGTCCCCACTCCTGGCTTGGCTTGCCTGCCTTTGTCTTCTCCCTCGAGCGAGAAAAGCTTGGGTCACAAGAGGCTTGGAAAAGCTGCTGTGGTTTCACGAGGAATTTGGTGGCTGGGGTTGGACAGAGCAGGGAGGAAACTTGTGGAAAGCTGAGGGAGAGCAAGGAGCTCCTCGGGTCTCTAGGATTCCCGTAACCCAAGGGCTTTTTCCCTTTCCTGCAGTGTTGGAAGGAAGTGACTGTTTCATACAGGTCACTAGGAACAAGGGGAGGAATTCCCCAACCCAGGGACAACACCTTCCAGCTCTGCCCTGGCGTGTGTTTGTGACTGCAGAGGGTTTTTTCCTCTCCCTGTGAAAGCCCTGGTGTAATTCCTTCTCCACCCTCGTTCCCTGGCCTTCTGCAAACTTGGACTCTGCTCAGAGGAATGCTTTGCGCCTTATGCATCAGAGGGTGTAGCTGCTGGTGAGCGTGGAGGAAGCCGAGGGTGCGGTGTAGAGGCTGCGTGCCTCCTCGCTGCAAGGCAAAGTACCCGCCGCCTAGAAATCCTGCAGGTTCTGGGCACTGAGAAGCTGACCCGGAAATCAATAAGAAGTTCAAGGTACATCTGGAAGGTGGTAGAGAGTTTCCCACAGGCCAGCTGAGCGGGACGGGATCCCCTGATGAGTAAACCACGGGGCTGAGTTGCTATGACTATGCTGATGGGATTATTAAGAGTTCAGACTTCTTAAAGTTTCCATTAAGGGGCGAAGCAAGCAGCTAAAACTTTCTAGGTACTCCTTTCCACCCCTTCCATCTTTAATATTCACCTGGCTTTACTTAGTGTTGCTGGGAGCCGGTCCCTCCAGAGAATCTGGCTTTCATTGCAGATGCTGAAAACCTGGCCAAAAAGAAAGTTGCATCACAAAACAGGCAGGTCCCTTTCCTGCAGATTGACTTGATTTAAAGGAGAAGCGTTGGACCTTTCCTTCGTGACAGCCAGGCATCGATTTGTTGGCTTCGCTGATTGTAAAGGGGGCAAAGCAGAGTGGTGGCTGCAAGTGCAGGGAAAGCTGCCTGGCCCAGATGTGGTGGCTGCTGTGCTGACCTTCTGGGAGCACAGTTTGCTTAAATAAAAAGGGATGCAGTTGCCTATAATCAGCCCCAAACGCTTCAAGAAACCCTGGAGATCCTTTACATGTGTTCCCCTGGCTTTTCACCAGTGCGGCGTTTCGTTTAATGACAGCTTTGAATTCAGCCTCTCGCTCTGGTGCGACTCCTCTGGCTGTTGGTCTTTCCCATCTCGGATGTTTTCCAGTAAAGGGTGTAGCTGTGAAGTTCTCGGCAAGCCTGGTTCTCTTCCACCCCTTCCCAGGAGACGCAGCAGGGTGCAGCTCCCGTGCTTCAAGACACAACTTTCTGCACGAGCTCCCGGCGCGCTGCGGGGCGAGTGCTCCATTTACGTCAGCCTGAGAGTTAAAGCCGTGACCGAAAAAAGGGATTTAGGAGCTGCAGGCACCTCCCACTCCGTGCAGCATAGCAATTAGCCTTTTGCCCAAGAGCTTTGCAGGTGGTGGCAAGAACAGACTGATGAATCAGTGGTGGAGTCCGTCCGGCTCAGCCCTCGCATTGGCCAGCCCCATTGCAAGGTGGTTGTGCAAGGTGGGCTCCATCACGCTGCCCTCATGTTGGCCGCGGCTCTTCCAAACGCGGGCTGTTAACCAAAATCCCCATCAACTGCAGGGACGGTGAGGATGACTTCGTTCGATTTGTATTCCTCTGGCTCTTCCCTAGCTTTTACGGGGAAGAAGGGGAGGCTCTCGTTACGAAGCATTTTGTTTTCCCAGGCAGATTCTAGGCACGCTGAAGCCCTGCTTCCCAGGACACGTCTGAGCATTGCTTGCTGATAGCAAGTAGAGAATAATTTTTCTCCTTTTGCTTCCCCGTGGCTTTTGCTTTTCTTTGATTAAGCCTTTCCTATCTCAAACCCGCAAGGTTTTTCTCCATTTCCATCTCATTTTCTTCCACCTCCGTCCTGCTGAGGAGGGGGAGTGGGAGCTGTGTGGGATTTGGCTGCCCATCGGTGTTAAACCACACCAGCGCTTCATCTCCGCTTTGTAAATGCGGTGAGGGGAGGTAAGTCAAGCTACCTGGAAATGTTTTTGAATGAAAGGGGGGAAGAAAAGCCAATGTCTCCATTTTCAGTAGTTTGTGGCAGAATCCTCAGGCTTCCTCCCAAGCATGAAGCAAGAAATTTAGAGGGGAAACTGGTATTTTCCCTGTTTAATTGTTCCACTACGTAAAACACCAGTGATTCCACTGAGCATCCCTGTGGTGAGTGACTGGGCAAGGCCAGGAACCTGCTTTTTTTCTCTAACGGGGGGTTCTTCTCTTCCCAGGTGCTTTTGTTATCTGCTGGACTCCAGGACAAGTTGTGCTCCTGCTGGACGGCTTGGGCTGCAAGAGCTGCAACGTTCTAGCGGTGGAGAAATACGTCCTTTTGCTGGCAGAGATCAATTCGTTGATAAACGCTATTGTCTACTCTTACAGGGACAACGAGATGCGTAGCACGTTCCGGAGGATCCTCTGCTTCATCTGCTATAGGAATTCCAAATACACACCCACGGTGGTGAAGTTAAACACCACAGACCGCAGAACACTTTCTCAGAACGGGCACTTTACCGTGGACTCCTCTATTTAGCTCTTCAGCATCGCTGCTCAGCGGTGGCCACTTGCTGGATTTTAAAAAAACAAAACGAGCAGAGGCTAAGAGCAACCTGCTTCTAAAGCAGTAGAGACTTCTCTGTTGTGCTCAAGCATAAATGTTTCTATAGAATGCTTGTCATCGATCATGGACAAGGTGCTTTTAAGGAACTGCTGAATGGTGCGTTGTTTAGGACAAACGTACTTTGAGTAGCATTGTTATTAAAGACTGCTATTTCTAAAGCAAGGTTGATTTAATTTAGCAGCCTCTAGCAGTGTGCTGTATGCAACGGGAATCTCGTGTGATCTCTCCGCAAGGAAAGTATTCTCTTGGTACTTCAGTATTACTGCCTTCCGAAATAGTCGTTCCGGTGGTAGCGTGCTCCAAAGACCCAAAGCCCTTCAGTTTTACTCATCGCTTCCTAAACAGAGCTGCCTAGTGTTTCCCAAGAGGGTCTTATTCGGGTTGTGTTCCACACTTTTCAGAAGTCGTATTCTTCTTAAAGCCTCTTCAGAGAGGAATCTGTTTGAATTGCTTCCTGAGAAGCAGATTCCTGCTTTCCAAAGTGTCTGTTACTGAATTTCAAAGCCTTCTGGGCTGCTGGAGGATGTCTTAAGAGCACCTAATTCCTCCCTAAAATGGAGAGCGGTGCTGTAACTCACTGCAGTTTTGTTTGTGTTCTGCTAAGCGATACCATGTGGTATGCACAAGTTCATTGCCTATTCATAAATGTGGAGTGAGTCATGTTCCCATTAAACCATCTTTCTACTCGCTGAAAGCCCTTTGGGACAGGTTTAGGTTAGATTCCAAGGCAATCAGTATTTTTTTTGCCTTGGGTTTTAATGTGCAGTTTGTACCTTCATGTTCAACTGCGCCCATAATGTGTTGCGTCTGTTCAAATGTAGTCTTTCTCTCGGCAAAGCACCGTAAGAAGTTAGCAGTATTATTTAATACCAGTGCGAGTAGGATCTAGTTTTCTGAGCAAATCCATTTGCGGCATCTGACACGCGATGTAAACACTCCCCTCTTGATTGGGAGGCCATGACTGGAGAGCAGATGCTCTGCTGCCAGAAGAATATTCGTGGCCAAGGAACTATAAATGCTTTTTGCAGGTTTTCCCTCACCTTTACTCCGTTAAATTTTTAATGGTGTGAATGTGCCTGCGTCAGTCCAAAATCTATAGTCATGGGTTTTTGTGAGAGCGGAGAGGCTAACAGAAGGCAGTTTTTTATTTTTGAGTATTTGCATTGAAGCCTAAACTTGGAGTTTCAGGGTTTTTTTTAATAAAATGGCCTGGTTCTGTCAGATGACCAGCTTCCTGATTGATCACCTCAGGTGACGTGGCAGAGAAGACAACTTACTGGAGGGATCGTTGTTCAAATGCACATGTGTGGACTTTCTTGCAGAACATGGTCAGGAAAGTGACTGTGTTAAGGTGACACTCTTGGATTGATGAAAACAGCCTTGGAATATGGTTGCTGTCTTTGTGTCCCAGAGACTTCTTGAATAAATACTTTGTCCTGGGTTTTAGAAACAAGACTCGGAATTCTTCCCTATTTCCCCTGCCTCCCCCTGGCTCTGGGAAAAGTGCCCTTCTCCAGTTTTGTGTTGTGATGCTGGAAGGGACAAATACCAACCTTGATGCTTGCATCCACTGTAACGTGCTGTGCGGGGGGACTGCCCTGCCGCTGCTCTGCCTTCTAGGTGGGCAGCAGGGCTCTGCCCGGGTGTCTGGAGGGGTCATAGCCTCCAGAAGGTGTCTGGAGGGGTCATAGCCTCCAAAAAGAGACCAGGAAGAGAACTGGAGGAAGTAACTGCTGCCAGAGCAGAGGATGAGACTACAGTCTTGGTCCTCTGCTTGCAGATACCAGGCTTGTCTCATTTTTTGGAAAATGACTCACCGTTAAAGTATACAAGGCACCAGGGCTAAGAGAATGGATAATGGTTCTTATTGCCAAAGAATTCTAGTTTCATTTTCCTTGGAAAAGATTGATTTGGGGTATCAGGCTGTGTGTACATACTGCAGCTGGTCAACCTGCAGGAGCTGGAGGAAGACTAATAGTGAAACACCTGGAAAGTCATTACTGGGAGTGAAGCTGGGACGGAACAAACTTAGACCTTCTCTTTCTGTTTCTCTGAACATCCCCAAAGCAGGAAGTGCATGAGTCCTACTTCACGTGAAGCTAATTTTTCAGATAAATACATGTCAAGCTGCTGCTTCTCCTTAACAAAGGGAAGGGGGTGGGGAGGAGAATGACAGTTTGTATGTGGGGTTAGTACTAGTCTGAACTGTAAAATGGAATCGAATTTAGTTGTGAATGAAATCTTTGTAGTGGGTGAGATGACACTTGGCTCCCAAAAGCACTGCAATTGGCTTTTATGCCCAATTGGGCCTCTAATGGGCTGCACATGTTCTTCCCTGAGGGCTTTGGTAACTAGCCTTACCTCACCCTTCTGGCTGGCTGCTGAGCTGTGTTCCAGCAACGTGATCCCACTCTGACAAGTGCTTTCATGCAGGTACCCTCAACATGGGCAGACGTGATTGCTGATGACTGACTCCTGATGCTTTATGATCACCATATAGAGGGAATCATCTTTTTTTTTTTCTTTTTTTTTTTTCCCCAATATTTTAAATGGCTTATTTGAATTTAGCCTGATGGCTGGCTCTACTGGTGTAAGTACTAAACCCTATGCAAAGCTGGGAAGTGTATCAAGGATCTGACCAGGTTGTCCCAAGCAGAACCCAGACGAGGTCAGTGCTTTTTCTATAAAAATAGAGGCTGCTTAATAATGAAAAGTGAATGTACCAATGCAGCTTGTGGTCTAGCAGTCTTCAAAACGCAACTTTTCAGAAAGGTGAATAGAAACTCATGAGTATAAGGAAGGAAAAAGTCCCAAATCTTTATTGGAGCTTGCTCCTGAGTGATGGCTGCTGCGCATCAGGAATGGAGATGAAATTCTTGGAGACTGCTCTTCCTGGGTGACTTGGGACCCTTTCTTTGACTTCCAGTTGTTTCCAGCTGGCTGTAATAGACAAGAGAATGGGGAATCAGGAGGCGTAGAAGCTAGCCTGGAGAATGCTGTTTTCAGTGGGATTTTGGAAAGAAATGGTGACTCGATGAAACAGAAACGATAGAAGGATTTTAACAGCCCTCCCAGCAATGAAGATAGGGAAGCAAGAATGGGAGATAAAAAGAACTTGCAGCGCAGAACGGGGAGGTTTAAGCTTTTCAGTATTGTGACAACTTCTCGTCCTAGTTTTGTTCTGAAACACACAGCCTGGCTTAACTGTATGGAGGCAGGAATCACGCCGCTCTGTTTGCCCCTCGCTGTTTTGTGTCCTAAACAAGAAGCTGCAGAAAAGGGTGTGGTGCTACTGATCACACCTTAACTTTCCAAACCTGCTTGGAAGAGCTGAAGTATAACTCCTTCACTGAGTAAGGAAGGAGCTGGTTGCTGCCAGATTTATGGGGCAGCTCACTTGTAAAGGCACAATCCACAGCCTTTGGGATATCTATCTTAATTTAGGCTAGATATACCACATTTATCTACCTTAATCCCTCTCATGTTCAGGTAGAGAAGCCTCCTCCCCCTTTTCTTTTTAAATTGCAGTATAAAACTGCCTTTTAAGGTTCGTTGCTGGTTTCACCATTTTTTTTTTTAAAGAGGAAATCTCCCTGGAGGCTGAAATTTGCGTTTTTATTCTTTTTTTTTTTTTTTTTGTCAGGCATGTGATCGTTCTAGACTCGCTTTGCATGGGGTGGGAGGAAGGAAGGGGACACCTAGGAACTATTTTAAAGGGATCGAATGTGGGACAAGTGGGAACACACAACTTGATCAAAGATTGGCCGTACGGCTCCAGGAATGAGAGGTCATGCCTTGCTGACTGGTTGAAATTCCTGAAGCAAGCTGCTGCCAAAAGTAATACGGATTTTGGTGTGTGTTTTTTGGGGAGGGTAACGCTGGGGACTAATGCTGTAGGGACTGATAGACTTTGAAAGTTTATTTTTTTCAGGGGGGAAAAAAATGTCTGCAGGAAGGGGGAAGACAGAAGAAAAGGGGAAATTAAGATTAATAAGGGGAAGCCGGTGATGGTGTGTTTTTCTTTGCTTTTAAGGTTCAGTTCCTCCTGACCTACTGAGACATGGAAAATGGAAATCAAACGTGCTGATGCACTTCTGCATTGGCCATGCTTACGGTTAAGCTTTCTGGAATCAGTTGGGCTCTTCTGGGTCTTGGACAATATTGGAATACGAGGGCTGAGGGATTATTTTTAATGTGCAAGGATGACTGGCATGACACCTGTGGCCCCTGGTCTGCATGATCATGGTGGCTTTGGTTTGCGTTGTGCTCCCCAGGCTGAGGACAGCAAGCACCTGGAAGCTCATGGGGTGAGTCCTTCCTGGCCTGGACCCACAATAATGCAGGTGGGAAGTGAAGCTTGGTTCCTTTCTGCAGTGGAAGGCATGTGTAGCTGAGAAAACTTAAGGGAAAAAAGGTCACAACGAGGGTGTAATTCCTTCCCAGGGTATTTCTGTGAAAGCTTTTCTATGAAAAGCACCAGTGCTTTGCAGCAGCAGCTGGGTTTTGTGAACCCACACTCCTGCACAATATGAGCGTGACTTCTGTGAGCAAGAGTGAGAAGAGCCCACGCTTCACCTCGTCTGAAGGCTGTTACAGCTCGGTCCAGCTTCAAATTGAGCTTTTGGAAGACGATGCTGCCTTCCTAATTGGTCTTTACCAAGTCTTGTCCTTAGGCTGTGGCTGTCACAGAATATCAAGTCCATCGTGACAGCGAGAGGTAAGTTCTCCAAGTCATCACACTTCAGTGCTAGCTTGAGATGTTCCCTAAATTTAGGGTAAGTAGTCCTGGGGGGTAGTTACCACCCTGTAGCTCCAGTCATTGACCGGGCTCAATATTTTGCCTGCTCAGCAGCTCTGAAAGCGAGGCTGCTTGTTCCACAGTCATTGGAGTCAGTAATCTGATGTGAATGTGAACCTCATATCCTTTAGCCGGTTATTTTCATAGTTCTTGGCATGAGCTAATTTCCTTCAACTATTGGGGTGTTCAGGGGAAATCCAGTGTTTCTAGCTGATGCTGTAAGTATTCCTGCACAATGAGTCCTTCTGGACCTGTTGCTGTTAGTGCAGGATTTTTTTGGATATAATCCTCTCGAAGGGGAGTGCTCCATTCAAGCTGAATGATGCCCAGATTTTGTTCTCTGGGCATACTGCAACCAGCACTGCCTGCCCTATCGCCTGGCAGGGCGATCAGAAAGTTTAGGGTGAGCAGAACAAGACTGCAGCAGGCCCCAGAAGGAAGAGGTAAGGAGGAGCTCTGATTCACATGTGTTCCCCAGCAGGGAAAATAAAGCTGTCCTTTAGCTGTTCACACCCACTGGCTGATAAATCTCACGTCAGAGTCTCCTCTGCAATGGTGACAGAGAGCATTCAGCTGACTCCTGCTTGGCTTGCACCCAAAAAAGAGCATTTGGTTGTGTTGCGTTGCCCCTTCTTGTGGTAGAACCAGTCTTACTCTTCAGGTTTTTCTCTGCTCCCTGAAATCAGGGGATAAACACAAACATTGTGCCTAGGGTTTCTCAGGAAGTTCTGCCTTGCGTTACACAAGAATGTGCCTGTAGATGTCTCTAACGCTGCAGTGTCCCCGTCACACCCTTGTTGGTCTGAGCACTGCGTGAAAAAGTCCAAAGGCAGCAAGAGAATTTAAGTTTTATAACCATGAGGTCATCTAGATACGTGCCATCAACCCGTAGGTAAGAGGAACTTTCACGCTGAATTTTGCCCCGGTGTAGTCGTTCAGCACAGAACAATTTCTGGTGCTACCCAGCTCTCATTTTTAGCACTAATGCCAGGATAAATGGGGGTGGTAGAGTGAGGTGTAGCAGTAGGATGTGGGGTTGTCCGAGGCTGACTGGCTGCTGTGCTGTATGGGGACAGAGGAGCAGAGCTGCTTTTGGTACTGCTGCCTTTCTCCCTGCTGTCTGTGGCTTGGGGACCCTGGCTGAAGAGGTGTTTGCTCTTTGCTGCTGGCTGTCAGGGAAATTGGAGTATTACCATTAAGGTTCAGAGATGCATCCTTGTATCTTGGTGGTTTCTGCCGTGGTCTGTAGTGCGTACTGCAGCTCTCAGTGCTTTATTTCACTATTTGCTTGGTCTAGCTCTCAGAAACCATTTAATGCAGAGCCCAATCAAAGCAAAACCCATATGAACATTTGGAAACAGTTCTGTCAAAAGCCCTGTGAGTCCAGGAGGCACTTCAAAAACCCAGAAGCCAGAGTGTGGAGGAGGTGTCCTTGGGGTGCCAGTGGTGACCTGCATCACCGGTGCTGCGTGGGCTGTGCAAACGTCTTCGTCTGCTGTAGCTCTGCTTGGTGTCACCGGGGCCACTGCAGCAGCAGCCGGGGATATGTGAGCAATCTGAGGCTGAAGCCCCAGGACGTGTGTGAACAACCACAGGAGCAGTGTGACAGCGGGATGCAGCTCTCCAGAGCCCACGGGGATCTTTATGGAGGGTGCTTGGACATGGTGAGTGTAAGGTTCTCCTTGCAGTAGCTCGACGGGTCCCTTCCTGGCTGGAAAAGCAGCTGTGTGCAGTGTGCTGTAGCTTTCTTCCGCCGGGAGGCAATGTAGGGCAAGCTTTTCTTTCGTCAAGCCTTTCTTTCACCGTGGGTTTTCTAGCCTCTGCCTGGTGCCCTTCTCCCCCGAGGAGAGGATGCACAGCCTCAGGCAGCCAGCTGTCTCCAGAGACTTGTACAGCCACAGCCTGCTGAGTTTGGCAGCTCTCGTCTCATCTGCGCTGGGTGTTTTCCTGGAACTTGTCCCCGCTTCTAGAAATGCTGGAGTAAATAGCCACTGGAGGGGGCTTGTCCACCGGGCTCGCTGTGAGCTGGATTTCATATTTAACTCCTGGTGCCGCGGCTCCTTGCTGTGTTACGGGGTGAGGGCAGGCTGCTGGAGCCCCCGTCTCTGCCAGAAATTGTGCTCTAGCAAAACAGACCTTGTTCAACCCCATCCAGGAGAGGAACCTCATACGAAGGCTTTTAGCATAGCCTTCTCTATCACTTACCACCTAGCACACAGGGTTTTCACAAGGCCGTGTTTTTAGGGCCAGGAGGGCCCATGCTGTGCACTCGCTGTGCCCCGTGAGGCTCTGACACCACTCGGAGACCAACCAAATCCCTCTGGGTTCTCTCGGTTCTTTCATCTTGCTCCTGACGAGTGCCGTGCTAACAGCCAACACGCAGACCAACCACGCCACAAAGTGTCGCACGATGGCTTCATCTGGATCAAAACTGTTAGAGCGTCTGAGTCATAATGTCAGATACTTACTGCAATGCATCATCCACACATAAAACTCCTCTTCTGATGTAGTAAGAAAGCTTTTTTCATTAGTTTTCCTTTATATTAGATGTTCGTAATGGAAATGCGTTATCCCCTACCCCAGTACTTGTTTCTGGCCGCAGATCATCTCGACTTGGTACTGGTGTTCTTGTAAAACTCCCCAGTAGCTGCCCAAGAGCGGAGAGACCAGAAGACTGAAGCTGATACTTCATGCTCTTGAAGTTGGTAGCTAGCTGGGGAATAACTCAGTGCTTTGTTGGCACTTTTTAGCACTCTGATTACTCCGAACGCTGTCCATGGGGGCTGTGCCCCCCATTCTGTCGGTGGGATCCCCTACACTGGGGCTGGACAGCTTGTTGAGGAGGTGAGCTTGGTTCCTGCAGCTTCCCTGCTGGGCTCGGGGCTGAGCGAAACCTCAGGCAGAAAAAAATGTTATCAGTGGAACCCAGGCCATGTGCTGATAGATGCAGATGTGAGAGCAAAGCTGATGTTTGTATGAATGAACAGCATACAGGGATGGAGTGCAGGTATCTCCTTGCCCGTGTACCTATAATTTACCCATTTTATAGGCTGCCCTTACAAGCAAGCCCATTCTTCGTCCAGGTGGACTCTGTGACGCAGCCAGGGTCAAGTTTCCTTCCCAAACTGAGCTGTTTTTCTTTCTCCAGAGGGAGCTCATGACTTGTGCGCTGTGAAAAGCACCAGTGGCTTGTCTAGCAGCTCATCTGATCCCATCACAACGCAAACACTTGTTTGGGCTTCAGCTCTTGCTATGGAAATGCCGAGAGATAAGGCATGGATTACAGCGGGGACGAATCTCCCTGTGAATTTTATGCTCTGTGGGTTTCAGGCTCCGTTTATAAATTGTCAGTTGACATGTGAAGTCCCGGCTTTAGTTTTAAAATGAACTCTTCCCCCACCCCCCCCTTTTTTTTTTGTGCTGACAGGAGAGAATTCACTTGCTAATTATACCCCAGTCCATTTCCTATCGAAATGCACAGGGCGATTTATCAGAGAGCTGGAGACAGCTCTCCCTGTTCCCTTGGCTGCATCAGCAAGAACTTTTGCGAGACAATTTAATTTCTTGTCATCTTTTAATCCAGCTCCCTTTCCCCCTATAGTCAGCCTGTGAATGAGAAAAGATGGTTTATTAATCATTTTAGCAAAAGGCTGAGAAATACAGCATTTCTTCAGCCGTGCTTGCTCTATATCTCATCAGTCAGCATTCCCCAAGTACTCAAAGAGCCACAGGGTCATAAACATTCAACCCTGTGACATGGGAAAATTAGTTCTCTCCTTGTGAAAACCTGACAAGTGTGAATGCATGGAGCTGGGTTTTGCCTTCTCTGGGCTCTTAATGGGTGTTATCTCAGAACTGGACTTGGCCCAAGTGTTTTATGAAAGATGCTGCTTGCAATAAAGCCTGAAAAAACATATGCACGTGCTCAGCATCACAAAGCAGGGGGGTCACCGTCATACTGAGCCGGGCAGGTGCCTAAAATGAGTCCTAAATCCGTTACAGCATTGGAGCAGATGGAAGATCCCCAGATGCTGCAGACCTCCACCAAGAAGTTGTGCTGCAGGATGATCGCTGAGCGTTTACACAGGTTCTGGTGAGCAGGGCCAGCCTGCTGATCCCAGCTAGGGTAACGAAGGAGGAGGGGTTGACCTGAGCCAAGCCACAGCCCGGGGACTTGCATTTTTATCCCTGCTTTGTTCTTCCTCACCTGCTTTCATCCTCTTCCTTCCACTATGATGCCTTTCCAAGTAAGTTGTCCCTTGTTCATGACGTTCTCTGCATTATTCCGCTGCAGTTTTGGCTAAAACTTCTGACCTTAAATAACTAAGGCAAAAAACATACCGTAAGGCAAAAAAAAAAAAGTAACATACCATTACCATAATTAAGGCAAAAAAAAACACACCATAACATTCCTGAAGTCAGGAACCAGAATAAATTTTGGTTTTCCTCATATAAAGCTCAGTTTGATTTATTCATAATTTGAGATTTGAACAAATAAGCTGCAGTTTGGTGCTAATATTGAAATGTGGTAGTGGTAAGCATCATCCACGTGGAAGTGGATCCAGAGAGATGTCAAGCTAGGGTTGGTTTAGCTTTGAAGCTTTGTAATCACTGTAAATGGGATACCATAATATATATATATACACACACACACACACGTATATAAATAAAACAGCAAGAAGCTGTTTTGTTTCTGGGCTTGAATGCTGATTATGGTCCAAACGCCGCCCAATACTTTTTTTTAAAAGATAAATATACAAAGATCAGGTCGATTGAGAGTCTTTCTGGGGGTTATTGTTTTCCCCTCAGATTTAAAGCTTCAGTCAGTTCAATCAATAAATGCACTGATACCAAGAGAAAGGTAAGGCTCTGCCTGGAAACGAGACTTCATGATCTGTACAGAGGCCAGCAGAGTTCTGGGAACTCGGTACTTACATGTTTGTGTTTGCTGATAGGGCAATTTCTTGGAAACTTTCTCAAGTGACACATTTTTTTGCCTGCCTTTTTACTAGATACAATAGTTGCCCCCCCCAGGAGCAGCGGTATGTTAAAACTTTTGATTCTAGTTTTAGCAGTAGGTTTAAGTGTATGGGGTTAGAGGGGAGAGTCAGCTAAACTGAGACCGGGAGGAGGAGTTTTCCCTCCTTTGTAATTGTGGTGGATTTTCTTCCTGCTCTCAGTTGTTTGCTGATCAGAAGAGCCACCTATGGTGTACCTACCTCCAAAATACCAGTGTTTTGCTGATATCTTAACAAATACATTTAGATGCTTTCAGTCCCCTGATTCCTTAAGTGTGTGTGTGTGTCTATAGTCTTCTGTTAAACCCTGAAGTGCCAAAATTAACAGCATCAACAAGGCTTTAAAAAATGTTGTGGAGAAACACCCTCTTCATGTCATCACCGCTAATTTTACAGAAATTAAGTCTTCCGTTGCAGCACGGGGCTGAGCCAGCCACGGTCATCCATCCTCCTTCCTCTAAATCAATTAGACCATTTCCCTGTGAGGGAGAGGAGCAAAGTTGCTATCAAATAGGATTAAGGCTGGATGTAAAATACTCGTCACAGTCATTGTATCTTTTCTGGAGTTATCTGGTGAAAGAGGATCATTATCTGTGGTCACTCATCAAAAAGGGCAATGAAGCAAGCGCTGCACAAGAGCTGCACTCGTTCTGCTTAACTCCAAGAATAAAAGGTCTCTAAGTAGGAGCCTGGTGCAGAAACAAAACCGTGTCGCTGCTTTCGAAAGCTGAGGCAACTGAGGTGTGGTGAACTCAGGGCTTGCAGCAGGGTGATAAGAAGGACCCTGCACATTACCGCAATTGCCACTTTTAATAAACTTTTTGCTCAACAGCTTCCATGTGCTTGCTTCGGAGAAATGGAAAAGGTGCTTTAATGTTGTCAGAGCTCAGCTACTTCAGCTGAACAATTGCCCATCCGCTGCTCCCGCTCCGCGTGGAACATCCCCAGAGGGGAAGCTCCAGATCACTTTGCAGCACGTTCATCATTCATCATCTTGTCTAGGAGGGAATGTTTTCTTTACCAAGGTTTTGCTGAGCAGTCAGACAGGCTGGGGTTCCAGGCTGATGCAAAGACCTGGGCTCCAGGCATCTGACTGAGGGGCTGAATCCGCGTTTTGTGTTCTGAAGCAGCAGAGGAACGTTGAGCGCCTGCTTGCAATGTTTAGTATTTGCAGAATTGATATCATTGTTATTTTAAACAGCTCTAAAACTGCAACACTGAACACTAAATTACCCTTGGCTATGAGGTGAAGATTCAAGCCTTGGATCGTTAGCAATCGGGAGCATGGAAGATGCTTCTACTTGAAGTGTGGCTGTAAAAGGACATAAATCCTGGAAGCACATTACACTACTGAGAGGGAAAACTTTGAAAAAGGTGATAAATGACAACTGACTGTCAGAGAGCTCTGTGCTTGCACATAAGCATGGAGATACATAATCTAAATCTGCATTTTTTCCTCTTTTAAAGTTATATTTTTACTCAGCACCAGGTCTAGATATAATGCTATGACTTTAAAGCAGCATCTTAGGAAGGTGCCCAGGCTTCATACAAAGCTGTCTGGGTGACCCTCTTCAAGAAGCAACTGTTTTTCAAACACTTCCAAAATCCTTGCATCCCATTTAAGTGTGGGTTTGTGTTTTTAGATTGCTTACTGTGATTCCAGACAAATTAGGGGATGTTTAGCTGGTGAATCCCACAACTTATTGGAATATAGGTTTGTAAGGTGGTTGATTGTCACACTGACACGCGGCATGAATTTGCTCCTGCCAGGTTCTGGGGAATCATAAAACCACAGAACGGCTTGGGTTGGAAGGGACCTTAAAGACTCATTCCAAGCCCTGCCACAGGCACAACCCCTCAAAGCCCCATCCAGCCTGACCTTGGGCACTGCCAGGCATCTGCAGCTCCTTTGGGAGACTGGTTCCAGCACCTCACCGCCCTCATGGGGAAGGATTTCCTCCTCATGTCTCATCTACATCTTCCCTCTTTTAGTTTAAAGCCTAAGCCATCACTACACACCCTGACGAAGAATCATAGAAACATAAGGGTTGGAGAAGACCTCCAAGATCATCTGGTCCAACCGTCCCCCTAGCACCAATGTCACCCACCGAACCATGTCCCCAAGCACCACGTCCAACCTCTCCTTGAACACCCCCAGGGACGGTGACACCACCACCTCCATGGGCAACCCGTCCCAACGCCTGGCTGCTCTTTCTGAGAAGAAATGTCTCCTCATTTCCAACCTGACCCTCCCCTGGCACAACTTGGGACCATTCCCTCTGGTCCTATCACTGGTTACCTGTGAGAAGAGGCCAAGCCCAGCTCCCCACCCCTTCCTTTCAGGCAGTTGCAGAGAGCAATGAGGCCTCCCCGAGCCTCCTCTTCTCCAGACCAAACACCCCCAGTTCCCTCAGCCGCTCCTCACAGGACTTGTGCTCCAGGCCCTTCACCGGCCTCGTTGCCCTTCTCTGGACACTCTCCAGGGCCTCGATGTCCTTCTGGTAGTGAGGGGCCCAAAACTGAAACCAGCACTTGAGGTGCGGCCTCGCCAGAGCAGGGTACGGGGGACGATCACCTCCCTGCTCCTGGTGGCCACGCTATTCCTGATACAAGCCAGGATGCCTTTTGGGCCACTTGGGCACACTGCTGGCTCGTGTTTACGCGAGCATCTATCACCACCCCCAGAGCCCTTTCCTCTGCACAGTGCTATGGGGGGGGAGCCCCGACCGGGGCTGGGGACACCGGGGAAGGGGACACCGGAGATGGGGACAAGGGGCCATCGCCCTGCGGGGCGCCGTTGCCGTTCTCCAGCATCGAGGAGCAGCCCGGGGCCAGGGAAGGCCTCGGGGGCCAGCCCCGTGATGGCGCCGGGGGGGGGGGGGGGGGGGCGCCCCGGGAGGGGCCGGCCGGGGCGCGGGGGGGGGCCCGGGGGCGGGCCCCGGCGGCGACCGGGGGGGGGCCGGCGGCGGCTGAGGAGGAGCCGGCGACCCCCGGGGAGGGGACTGCGGCCACCGAAGGATTGGAGGGGCGGTGGTAGGGGCGGGCCACGTCGCTGCGGGCGGAGCGGCCCGGCGGGGGTGGGCTTGCGGCCGCCGCGGCCCTGTTGTGTGGCAGCCGCTGGGGCCCCGGCCCCGCCGCCATGGAGGACCCGGCGCGGCTGCTGGTGGCGGCGGCGGCGGCCGCTCACGGAACCGGGGTGGCTCTGCCCGGGGGCATCCCACCCGCCGGAGGAGCCGCCGCCGCCGCCGCCGCCGGGGATCCGGCCGCTGCGCCGCCTCCGGGGCCGCCGCCCGCTCCTCACGACACGGGCGATGTCCTGCAGCAGATCATGGCCATCACCGACCAGAGCCTGGACGAGGCCCAGGCCAGGTACCGCGGGCCTGCGGCGGGCCCGTGGAGGCGGCGGTGGGGAGGGAGCGGTCCCGGTGGGTGGGGAGGGCCCTGCGGTTCCCCCCCCCCCCCCCTCCGACACCCCCGGTACGGCGGTGGGGGGCTCGGGTGGGTGCCGGACCCCTTCCCCCGCAGCCCAGTGCCGTGACTCAGCTGGGTGCCGGGGGCCCGCTGGGTCGTGTCGGGGATGTCGCGATGGGAGTCGGAGGGGGGTTGTTGGGTCTGAGAGCTGGGGGGCACGGCCGGTGAACGCTGCCTGGGATTTGGGGGCTGGTCCTCCGGGGTCCCGTCCGGCTCGGGATGCGCTGTGGTTCTGTGCTGGGCTCGTCGGCGTTAAAAGGCTTGTTGGTGGGGAGCGGGTTCCGGAGGCACAAAGTTCCCCGTGTGTTCCCACATCTTTGGTTCTCCTCCGCTGGGATGTGCTTGAATAGTTGGATGGAGCGCCTGGAGGATACGCGGGTTCTTCACATTTACTTCTCAGAGCCCTTCCTTTGCATTATAGCCCGCTGACAAATTCAGGTTTGGACTTCGGACTCAGACTGCGGCCACCATCCCCAGTAAAACCGGGGTTGTCCTGCGTGGTGGGACCTAGACCTGGAGCGGCGAAGTGGTGGCTGCTGTTGAGTGTCGAGGCGCTTGGCGCTTCGATCACGGTTTGCTTGGCAGGGAAGGAGGGAGCCTGGCCTGGTGCAGGTGCAAGGTGCCAGGGGGCAGCTGCACCCCAAGATCCGTCACCACCCCCTTGCTGCTCTGAGTTTCGCTAGAATCACATTAAAAGGGGAAAGAATCGTGTTCGTTCTTTTCCTGGGCACGCTGTAGCGTCTTGTTGGCCTCATTGGGATGTAAATAATTGCAGAGAATAACATAACGTGCTGCAAAGAAATCACCATAATTCAGCATCTTCTCGTGTATTCTCTTTGCCCTAGAGGTACGTCTGGCCCTGATTGGCGCTGTGTAATTACATGCTTTGCTTACTTGGCGTGTGCTGGTTTACGAGAGGTGGGCAGCCCCAATGATGAGGCAGTTTGGAAGAAGGTGGAGACTGTAACAGAGCGGGCTTATGAAATCGGCGACATGGTTTTCTGGCCTTCCAGTCAGTCGCGTGCTGCTCGGACTTTCCGCTGTGAAGCCCGGACGTTCTGAGCAGTTGACCCTCCCTGCCTGCCCCCAGTTTTCCCCATCGGATCCCGTTGTAATGGTGCCGATAACGAGCGGCTTGGTTTTTTATTTTTGCCTGAAGTTTAGCCCTGTTCGGGTACACCTGTTGCTGTCGGATGCTGTCAGTGACTGATGCAGCCCAGGCAGACGCTAGGCTCCTGGCGGTTTGAGTGGGTTGTCTGAATATAAGCAAAAATGGGGCTTTCAACAAAAGTCATCATTTGTTCTTGAAGAAAACTCTTCCAGGTAACTTTCAACTGCGGGGTGTGGGGAAATAACACCTGTAAGAGGTGCTTGCTCTGGGTCAAGCATATGACCACTGTGCAGGAAGTCATCCCAACACTCAAGCATGATTTTCTTTTCTAGCTGGCACCAGATCTCAGAAATAACTGTGTGCAGCTCCCGTCTAGTTTCTATAGGAGTGGAATGGCCTATAAGTAGCATAAAAGAAAATTGCGGCTCTTACGGCCTCATATTTAAGGTAAATGAGAGCCAAATGAGTTCGTCAGGAACTTCGGATCCAAGTAACAGTTGAAGAATGGGCTTGGAAAGATGGCTTGAACTTTGTTTAAACGATGTTACTTTATCTGCGCTCTTAGAAATGCTGTGAAAATATACTTGAAGCACGGCAGGCTTTGAAGGCCCCAATTTTTTTCGGTGCCTTTACCATATTTTCATGTCTATGTGCATAACAGAGCCTTTTGTATTCTGGACAAGAAGTTTGTTTGGTTTACTCAGAAAACCTGCATCCCCTTAAGAGGACTTAATGCTGAGAAAGTAAAACCGGGGCCTGGTTTTAAACCCATAGCTCTAGGGACACAAATGGGGATTTGGGACTTCTCATACCTCAGTGGAACTGCTATGATTAACGGCTTTATTAGTTGGGAATTACTTTAATTCTTTTGTATTAAAAATGCATGCTGCTGTACTTCAAATGTATTATTTATATGTATGTTCGGATGTCCGAGGGTTCTTCTGAGTTCCAAGGTCCTTCCAGTGCCCATAACTCGGATTTTTAAACCGTAAGATGAAAGCTTGGGTCAAAGGTTGATTTAAAGAAAATTCATGTAGCGAGGATAAGTTTAACACCGCTATTAAACGTGTTACCTTATCAACTTACAGCTCTTGACAAGAGTTAGAGGCGTTATTAATTATGCAGTTATGCCTGGGAAGCTTCTTGGCTCTAGTATCTCTACCCTCCTGCCTTGTACGTAAAGCACCAATTTTAAACCCGGGTGGAGAGTACAGTCTTGAGGCTTGGCATTCATTTTCCCTCTCTCTCCCTTTCCCTTCCCCCCCTAACACCCCCCCCCTTTTTTTTTTTTCCCTCATCAGGCAAGGACAATAGACTCCACTAGGCTGTCTTCTCAGCTGCCTTTGTTCTCAGGCTGTTTGTCTTTGGGTTGATATTATCAAACATCTACATAGACGGACTGGGTTTATGCTTCTTTTGGCCCTGTAACGAAGGAAACTGGCCAACTGACTTCAGCTTCTGCTATTTTTGTTAAAAGTCTGTGTTCTGGCGTTCACTGGTGGTTCAGTTGCTGTAAATGTTATTGGTGCAAGCTTGTAAGGAAGCCGAGCACCTGTGCTTGTGCTTTTTGCAATAGCCTGAGAACCGGCCGATGTGCAAGACTGAAGGCCGATTTGTTTACATAAAAACCATCAAAAGCATCGAAACCAAGGCGTGAGGGTGATTTAAATATTATTTCTGAGGTCGTGAGAAGCAAAAGAGACTCGGAGGCATACGTTGCAGCTAGGCACTTCTTTCCACTGCCAGTTAGTGGAAGTGAGGCACTAACCAAGCGAGGCACCTACCTGCTGGCCGCTGTTTAAAATTGGTAACGGCCAATTTTAAAAATCGGAAAACTGGAAAATGCTGCTCGCCCTTTGTGAGCAACTTCAGCTTCCTCCCTTCTATGCTGCTCTCCACACCTCACGTTCGTTTTCGACTAAGCAAGAGATGGAATTCTCAAGGCATGTCTCTGTCCTCAGCTTCGACGAGGTAGTATTAGCACGTCTTGTAAAACTTGTACTAAAATGCTGTTAAATGCAATCTGTGCGGTGATATGCAAGAGATTCCGGCATCATATTAATCTCCTTACGGTATGGTCAAATCTGATTTCAGCTTCCCCTCTAAAAACGCATTGTTGTTCATCTTGTGGGAGGTATCTGGATACTGGTCTTAATCGCTAGGAGTTCCTGAGTTCCCTCTCAGAGGAGGCAGGTTTTTAATCAGGTGGCTGCTAGCTGTTTAAACTGAGCCAACCCGTGAGTGGTAGTACTGTTCTCTGTTCTATATGCTCTAATCACCCTGGTGTTTTTTCTCCTTTTTCTCTGGATTCCATTATTAGATCATACAGAAGCGTACTAACTGAAGACTGCACTTCTTGCCCCCACTTAAAATTCTCTTTTGGTAGAACTGAAGTGGCTTACGGCTCGTATAAGCTATGCAAAATTCTGAATTTAAAGGCCTGTGTGTTTTTTTATGACAGCTTGCTCCCAGTGATGAATGAGTACGGCACTTAAATGAAATATATCACCAGAACTTGCAAGTGCACTTCTTAATCTTACACGCTAACCTGCTATTACTGAAGCACGATCCAGTTCTCTGCAAGCCTTGGCACCTTCTCTGGGTTTCCTGTTGGCATTCACTCACTCTTCCTTCTTTCATTTCAGAAAACATGCCTTGAACTGCCACAGAATGAAGCCTGCTCTGTTCAGCGTGCTGTGTGAGATCAAGGAAAAAACAGGTGCGTCGGTGTCTCTTCTGGTTTCAACTTGCACAAAAAAAAACCAACCCAACCAACAGTCGGTGATTAGCTTTGCTCTTGTTTAATGTGGCCCATATTTTCCCTTAGTGGTTCTGCTACTTAAGGCTGTTTTGGGGGATTAATAGTGTTCTGTAAGCCGGGAATTGTTTTGTTTTTCATCATGCTGGCAGTGTTCTCATTTGGAGGAAACTCTTTGCTTGTTTGTTTTGCACAAGCGTTTTGCTTGTGCTGAGGGAGGATGTCTATAGATTTTTGTTTCTTTTTTGGTATCTGGCAAAATACCTGGACTGTCCTGTTAATGTTACTGTGCTCTTGTGCTTTCTTCCCCTTTCCTTTAAGGAATTGGTACCAAAACTGTGGTGGTAGTAAGAGTTCTAAGCAACTGATTGTATTACAGAGGAAAAGAGACAGTAAGAGAGAAAGCTTTGGGATGTTGGAGAACACAGAAGTGGCAGGAATTGGTGGGTATATCATGCAACTGCCTTTTGGAGAGCAGAAGCATCGGGAGCAAATGGATTTCAATTTTGGATCACTCATACATGAGCTCTTAAGCGATGTTGCTTGAATATCTAATTCCTATGAGGTGTAGTGGACTGATTTTTTAAAAGAAAATAACTAGTTTTATTATCTGTAACTAAATCGGTGCTTTTTCGGCTTCTAGCTGTATTAGTGCTTGACAACCCAAACCTGTCTTTGCGTTATTGCTTCTAAAAGTCTTTTGCGCCTCGCAGCACATTTCATAACACCACCAAATAAAGACCATACGGTTACGTCCTCTGTGCTGCCCTTGTCATCCGAGGCAGCTTTAAGGCAGACGTTGATGTTCCCTTTTTGGGGTTTGGTTGCATACATCCTCACGGTAGCAGTTTTTTTTTGGAAGAAAAACATAGGAATAAGTGCGAGTGTGCTGTCTGGATCTGCTTTTCCTTCTGTCTGTGCTTTGAGAGCCGGTATCCTTAAAGGAGGGTCTTTCATCTGATTTTCCTTTCTACGTGGAAAGCTGCCTTCTGCGCTTTATTGATTGAAGCTGTGACTTCTCCGAGCTAAATGCACTTGCAGGAACAGACTCTGATATCTCGGTTATGCTGGATTTGTTTGGGTCTCATAGGTTTTTGAATGTCTGATGGTCTGTCTATTCCTTATTTAAATTATGGGGAGCAGATGTTACGGCTTCAAGCAAACAAAAGCCTGGACATACTGTAGCACAAGGTTTTGGGCTTTCTTTGTGACCCAGGCACACAAGCTTCTTTTCTAGCTCTGAAATCAGTTTCAAACATGTTCCTCCCCCCCATCTTTCTTTCGTCCTTTGTTGGAGTGCTGGTATCATTCACAATAGCTCAGGATAAGCCGTACGCCTTTGCAAGGGGCAGCCAGCTGAAAGGTGCTGAAACATTCTGCCCAACAGCAGTATATTAATTAAAAAAATACAAATGACTCTGATTTGGCCACGTTTAATAGTTGTTCAAGCCCTATTTTTTCCTCTAAGAAATATATTTATATATATTTTTTATTTTAAACTATTCAGTTATGGGGAAAATGGGTATTTTGCTTTCAGGTAGGTCTTAAATATGTATGCCTGGAGCATATGTAGCTATTTGAAGAGGCATCTAATCCAATAAATCCTACTTAGTTTTTTTGGGGGGGAACTCACAGAAGCAGGAGCATTTTTAATCTATGCAGCAAACAGGGTTTTGGTGTGCTGCTGATTGGGTTACGCTTCAGATACGTGATTCAAGCTATGTGAATTCAAGCATGGCCTAATTCTATAATAAAAATCAGAATTAAATGTCTGTCGGGTGGAAGATGCATGCTTTCGGTGCTGAATATTACATTTTGGAGGTCTTGGCTGTGCTGTGCTAAGGGACTGCTGGGCTGTGATGGGGCTTGCTGCCCTCTGGCACAAGAAAAGTGTGTTTCTGCACACTTTTGTGGAACATGCCGCACAGTGGGACCCGGATTCTGTATTTCTGACCTGTGGTAGTCCACAAACACATTCCATGCCTCCCCTTGCCTTTTCTTTCTCTTCTTTTTGTTGCCGTTGCTAGCTGCAACCCGCCGGCCTTCCTTTTAATGTGCTGGCGCTCAGCTCGGTTGGTTCAATGGGTACCTTTTGATTCGGTCATAAAACTTGGCAAACGGTGTGGCCGAAGAACACGCTTTCTCTTTGTTGCTGGGTTTGTTGACATTCTTACGGAGCCGTGCCTTGTTCCTCAGCACTCGGAGCCCCGCTGGCTTTTGTCTTCTGTTTCAATTCGCTTTCCTCTCCCTCTCTCTCCCCCTCCTTCTCTCGGAGTGAGCAAGACTGCCTTGAATTTTGAGAAAGCGCTCTCCTGTTACAATGCTTTGAGACCAGCTGAACCAACAGCGCTGTCATTTCTCTGTGCTGGGATTCTTGGGAAGCTGGTATCCTAACTAACTGCAAAATGCGGCGTTTTGTACGCCTGAGGATTCTTCTTGTGGCTGCTGGATGAAAAATCTGTTTGTTAATGGGTTGTGCGGGATTACGTTAGCACCGAGAAGCGCTTTGGAAGGGGGTTGTGATGGTTTAAGCCAGTTTTCAGGTGACCTGCTGCCCTCTCACCTAACAGCTTGATTTGCTACGTGGAATGCCAAATGGAGGAAACCCTTCGCCGTAAATAAAACATCACAAGTCCACCTTTAGCAGCATTTATAGGATAAATGTTTGCAGGTGTAACAGAGGTGATAGGATCATTTGGGGGGGGGGGAACTGAGCCACTGAGGAGGAGGGATGCAGGTCTGTGGAACTGGACACGCACAGCAGCAGTGCAAATTTCCCTCTGCTTGCACTGCTGGTGCCGCGCTGGCGAGGCGCGTTGGTGTGCTTTCACTGAAAAAAGAAACAAACAAAAATCCAAAGCAAACTAATGGTGGCCAACGTGGGACCCAACTGCCTCCTTCTTTGCACTCTGCATAGGTATTTTCAGCTAACTACAGTATGGGCTGTTAATTTCTGGCCCTAAGATGAGAATTTTTGGTTTTAACTCGGTATATTCTGTACCCACTGGATGCATTTATCTTGCTCTTCCGCGTTATTTGCTCTTGGAAGGAAAATCTGGAAAGGGAAGCAAGTCTGAGCAAAGTGTGCATCACTTATTTTGGTACCACTGATCTTGTACAGTTCATTACAGAACTGCAAATCTTTAATTAATGATATGTAAATATATTGTAATGATTGCATTTGCATACTGAGTGAGGCTTCAGCACCTTAGGTTGCGATGTGTTTTAATTAAAGATTAATTAGAAATGATGGGAATTTCATTTTGCTTAGTATAATTATTTTACATATTTGATGAATATCTGGTAGGTGACGTGCAAGAGAATGCACAATATTATATTAGTGCTTGTGGCAGGAGCGACTCTTCAGGCGTTTTGATCCAGTCTGGGGTTTGCTTAAGCATTCATAAAAGTGAAATACTGTGAAATATTTAAACGTGCCATTACACAAGGACTTTATAAAATACTAACTGCACTAATCCGCAGTAAGTGGCTCGGTGGCAGGGCAAACCCAGTCTTCAGCTGCCCTCTCAACAGGTAGGAAAGAAAATGGATAATTTGTAATTTCTCAAAGCTTGTATTTAAAGGCAGCCAAAGAAGTACGTAGTTGCCGAGCTTCTTGGTGTCTTTGCCAGAACTGTTGGGAGCAGCTGTGTTTTTTCCTGATGCTTTTGCTGTACCCATGCTCCAGTGTCTTGACGCAAAGCTCCGAGAATTAATGAAGAGCTGTCATATGCTGTGTTCTTAAAGTGTTGTGGGAACTACAAAAATCTGATGGTCAGAAGGCTGCTGAGAGGGGGAAGCTTTCTTTCTGGCCTTTTAAGCATCGTGAGTCAGTAGAAAAATAATCAGTAGGTAAGGACAGGCGAATTTAACAAGTCTTGATTAGTATGCTTGGTTAAAAGTGGTAAGCTCTCTCCTTCTGGAATCCTTTTTGTTTAATCCAATCTAGTTTTTACAGAAGCCACAATGCCAGCAGGGGTTTGCCATCTATCAGGACTGTGCGCAGAAAGGGGGTGATGGCTGACCTGCAGAGCATGCCGAAAGCTCACAGGGCAGAGGAAGCTGCCTTGGCAAAGTGCTTGCTGGTACAGCGAGTGCTTCTGGAACCGTTCTTGCTAGACCGTCGAAAGAGACTTGCAGAAGCTGGTGTGAACACGGCACTCCTACAGCGGCAAAGGTTTTGCTCTCCCATTTTGTCACTTTGTTGAGATTATCAGCTCTGAGAGGCTGGTAGCCAAGTGACTGCAGCTCTTGTACTTGGAAATTAGAATCAGCTGCTGCGCGCAGCAAACACGGTTATGAATTCACTGACTAGGTAGTTTTGACCGAATCTGATGTAAGTTATGATCTGTACAAAGACTATCACCGGGTGAAGATGGTAGGGGTAAAGATAAAGTTCAAGCACAAGGTATCCATCCCAGGAGATGATGGCATTACTTTAAAAACAGTATCTGTGCTAATGATTTCTGGAGAGCTTGTATTTTATCCGTCAGGCAAATTAAGGTGCAGTCATGCCAAAAAAAGTTTGAAATCAACCCGAGAGAGCGGGTTGGACTGACTGAGCTGCTTGCATTCATCCATTCTGAGGTCTGTTCATCTTTGAAAGAGTTCATTCAATAAACCCTTGAACTACGAGGTTGAAAATGCAGTTTGCAGCATGTTAGTGGTAGTTAACTCCTCTCTAGTTCCTTGTGACTTACCGGATTCTTCCAGCCAACCGGATTCTTCCCTTGAGATTGTGGAAGTGCTTTATACATGCTTTTCAGCAGTCAACTCGAGATGAGCTTATGTGTAATTGATGATAACTAATGTCTAATTACCATAATTAGACAAGTGACATAAAATTAAGCTGCAGCTGGGAGCTTGACTTCAACATGAGGTATGCTGATACGCATCGTAATGTGCATAAAAAGGTGTTTGGCAGAAACGCATTCAGATAAGAACACGACACCAAAATACCTGTTCCTCCAAACTTACACTTGCCAGTCCAAACAGTTTAATGTGGGTTTTGTCAAAAAAAAAGGAGCATTCTCTGCTGTGCCAAGGCCTTCTGGAAAAAAAGAGCCCTTTTTCTGTTTTGTTTCTTGTTCATTCGGTACCATCGGGTTTATGCTGTAGGTGGTCTGCTATTATTTTAAAGATATTCTCATTTTAATTGCATAATAGTTAGAAAATCAACTAACATTTTACATATTTAACAGGCCCTTCCTGTTGTGGTTTAACCTGGCAGGCAGCTGAGGACCACGCAGCCACTTGCTCAGTGCCCCCCAGCAGGATGGAACTGAAATGGGGAAGAGTGGGTTGAGATAAAGAAAGGTTAATAAGAAAGAAAAGGGGTGGGGTGGGGGGAAGAAATTGGGAAAAAAAAAAAAACACAAAACCAAACCAAGAGGTGTAAAACACACCCAGCTGCAGCCCCCAGAGCAACAGCAGCCCCCCTTTGGTCAGTTTGGGTCAACGGTAGATAGGTTTTATCAACACTATTTTCATTCCAAGTCCAAAACCCAGCACCGTGCCAGATACTGTGAAGAAAACTGACTCTATCCCAGCCCAAACCAGGACACGTCCCTTCTTGTTGTAGCTGGAGTTCAGCAGTTATATTTAGTGGTCATCCCGTGTGCTACATTTCAGCTGCTTTTGCTTTACCTTGTTCTGGTTGCAAAGAGCTCCGGGGTGTCCCGGAGAAGACCTGGACTGTTTTAACAGAGAGAAGATCTGCAGCCACCCCAAATGCTCTCTTTTCTTCACAACTGTGTAGTAATTTCTGTGTGGCCTGCAAAATATCAAGTTGAGCAACGTGATTGTAAGTTCAGACTGTTTGTGCGTTCAAAGCTATGCACCTGGCGCATAGCTTTTTTTAAAAAAATGTGCTAGTTTGCCTATAAAATGCTGAATATTACTATAAATGCACATGTTAAATGTCCCTGTATATATACAATGTTCTCGTGCCCTCGTACTAGCATCTATGCATAACGAGAGATGTTTTGTGCTTAGCTTTGGTAGGGAATAAAATATCCCTGTTCACCTGCTGATTAAAATTTGGAAAAGGTCATTTGAGTTTTGTAGCTTCACAAGATTAAGACCAACTGTTCGTTAAACTAAAATCGTCTAGCAATTAAAATCCAATTAAAAGGCAAAGAGCTCTTGGCGTTTTTTGAATTGACTCAGTATCTCATGAGTTGTTTTTTTTTTTTTAAGGGAGTTCATGATAAATTGTCAAAGACTGGGAAATTAAGTTTTCAAAACAAATTTGCTCAGAATCAAACTTGAGTAATCTGAGCACACAGTCTGCCTTTGTTGGATATAAGCATGATGAAACTGGCTTCTCGTCCATATTTTCTCATTTTTTCAGATTTTAATAGGACAAAACGTAGTCTGCTGTTGTACACTGTAATTGTGTCCGTGGCATATTAAGCAGCCCATGTCCAACTTGTCCCCTGTGGACAGATTTCAGCAGGACCTTACAGTGGTGTGGTGTTCTTTCTGGTTCCTGGACTTGGAAATGTAGCAGCTGTAGTGGTTCAGGCCTTTTGTTCACCTTCTGCAGTCTGTCTTCATGATCCAGGACCGATTACTGCTGAGGACCATGCAAGCAGCCAGGCAGCAGGCTGGTAGGTGGTCAGCTGCTCTGTAAGAATCTCCTGATTTTTACAGGCTGCTGGTCTGTGAGCTTTAAAATAATTTCTAAATGCGTATGGGGTGTAAACTAGTAGGACCCCGAGTAATCTTATCACCTGCATGCTTTGGAAAACTCACCTTCTGATTTCATCTCTCGATCTGACCGATGTTTTCTTCTGATGTGCTGTCTCCAAGCTTTGTCAGGTGCTTCCTTGTTTTCCTTGACCTCAAGAAGTCCTCTAAAGCCTGCGAAGGGTGTTTAAATGCTCTACCAGATCTGAAGCGGATGCTTTTTCCTGTTTCAGAAATAACCTTTTGATTCCCTCTTTATGTTTATCTAGTGTTAAGTATTCGTGGTATTCAGGAAGAAGATCCCCCCGATGCTCAACTAATGAGACTAGATAACATGTTGCTGGCCGAGGGTGTCTCCGGGCCCGAGAAAAGAGGAAGAGGAGGACCAATGGCTGTAGCAGCAACATCAGGTGGCTGTCCAAATGACAATAGCATTGAACACTCTGACTACAGGGCCAAGCTGTCACAGATCCGACAGATATACCACTCTGAGCTAGAGAAATATGAACAGGTGATCTTTCTGCATGGAAGAGTTTTTATCATCTCAATTAAAAATAACCGTTTTTTCCTTTGGTGTTGGTTTTAAGAACAGAACAGGAAGCATAATAAATTCAGATGAATGCAAGGATATCAAATTCAGTTGAAAACTTATCTCAGTGTTACAGAAGTAAGGTGAAGATAGAGGGACTGGACATCAAACTAAAGATAATAAATGTCTCGTTTATCTTTGTTGCAGCATTTTGTAAGAGTAAATAAAAGTAAAACTGAAACATGGAAACTCCTCTAAAGTTTTTGGATATGTATTCTTGTTGGGGAAATTAATTCCGGGGTATTTTATTGTTTGTCGATACAAATGTATTTATTTTCAGGCCTGCAGTGAGTTTACTACCCACGTTATGAACCTGCTTAGGGAACAGAGTAGAACGAGACCAATTTCGCCAAAAGAAATAGAGCGCATGGTGAACATAATCCATGGCAAATTCAGCACCATCCAGATGCAACTGAAGCAGAGCACGTGCGAGGCAGTAATGATCCTGCGTTCACGGTTTCTTGATGCAAGGTAATGTGAAAACACAATCTAGCGATAACAGATGTTTGTGTCTGGACTTTCTCTGTTGCTCGATGCCAATGACTGCTTAAGAAGCCTTGAGTCTGTCGTTCCCAGTGTTGACTTTGTCTAAGTATTGACAACTTGCCACCTGTTCTGCTAGCTAAGGTATGCTTGCTTTGACATTAACATCTGATTAATTCCGTGCAATTCTTATGTTCTCCTTCAAATATTTTAGAGTAGACCACTGGCTTATTGTTCTCTGTCAGGTCTACTCTGTCACGCGGTCCAAGTAGGAATAATTGTGCTCTTTTGATAGGCGTAAACGACGTAACTTCAGCAAACAGGCAACAGAAGTACTGAATGAATACTTTTATTCGCATCTGAGTAATCCTTACCCCAGTGAAGAGGCCAAAGAAGAGCTAGCAAAGAAAGGTGGCATCACAGTTTCACAGGTGTGAAGGATTTTATCTGGAATTAAATTAAGTCATTTATTTTCTTAAATAATGTTGTATTGTCCCTAGTAGTAGGTAGCAAGAGGCTTTGCTCACTGCTGTGAAATAGCATTTAGGTTATTCTGAAGGGTATAGCAGGGTGCATTTTCTGCTTAAAGCCTGCTTTAAAATGTTGCCTTTGAGTAACTTGTGAATTCAGTGTAACTGTATTAGTTGGATCGAATGCTAACAGGGATATGTGTCTCCAGGTTTCCAACTGGTTTGGTAACAAAAGAATTCGATACAAAAAAAACATGGGGAAGTTCCAAGAAGAAGCCAATATTTATGCTGCAAAAACAGCTGTAGATGCAACTAATGTTGTGGCTCAAGGCAACCAGGCAAATTCTCCATCTACACCAAATTCAGGTAAGCAAGAGTGCTAGTGAGGAGAGTGTCTGCTTGAAAAGTCTCTAATTATTTCCTGTGATGACAAGTACCATGAACTTGTTAAACTTCGTTTTTCTAGGAGTACTACAGTACCTATGCTTTTGCATCACAAAGTGGTTTTTGTTTGTTTTTTTCTTTAGCTTCCTCTGGCTCTTTTAAGATGACAAATTCCGGAGATTCGTTTATAAACTTGCAGTCATTGACTTCCTACCAGAGCTCCCCAGTGGGAGGCAACGTGCAGTCGCAGGTAAGCACGTTTTTTAAAACTAGATTCTTTTAATATCAGATAAGGATGGTTCTCTAGCTAGCACTGACCAGAATGCAAGAAGTGACTAGAGCCAAAATGCTGAAATGAGTCAAGAAACAAACCTGCTCAAATGTATGTTTTCTGTTGCAACCAGAGTCTTTAAAACGAGTAAGATCTAAATTAACCTACTGGTATTCTTCCATCCTTCAAATTTACATTACTGAACTGTTTTTTTCTTTATTTTAGAGTCAGTCTTGCTCTGTATACGTAGAACTTTGTGTAGCATTGTAGTTTTTTCTGATTAATGGTATTGTCAGATGCACTGTAAGCTTTCTTATGAATTCCTAAATGCACCAGAACTGCACAGAATTTGTTCCTCTCACAGGAACCTGAGTTGTTCCATGAAAAGCTGTATGTGATAGTAGGCTCAATACCAGATTCTAGTTCTGTTTAATGACCTCTTTAAGTATAGCTCAGTTAATAGCAAGCAGCTGCAAAGAAAACTTTAAAGTTTTAAAATCAAATAGGTAATCCCACTCATAATACTTCATTTCTTTGACTTGACTTTTTTTTTTTTTTTTTTTTTCTCTGATTGTTGTTATTCTGTGGGATCTTGTTATAGATGGATTCCTTGCATCATGTCATACACCAGACAGGAAGATATGACACAATTGTGGGGAATCCTTTGTACACGACGCAGCGCATAGATGTAAGATGTGCTCAAGTATTACTTTAGTAAAAACAAAACTCATGCCTGAGATTGGCTAATGATCTTAAAATGAACATTAACTTCATTTCCTACCCCCTGAGATGTCTGTTGTGGGGACAGGAAGAAGCTGAAAGTAGAAGTTTTCAGTTTATTTTTGCCACAAACAGATGGCAATAAGAATGCTACTGTAAAATAGGGGTTGGGTAGGGAGGAGGTGTTATGGGATGTTCCTGGACTGTTCATTGCCAGGAAATAACAACTACTTGATTTCATAAGCACTGTTATTTGTAAGGTTTAAGCATATAAAGGCATACTTTATTGTCTGCAAGTAGTTTCTTAAAAGATCTAATGAAATGATGTTTGTTTTACCTTCAGGCTAATGGCAGCTGGCAGGATGCTACCACCCCTTCATCAATCACTTCACCTGCTGGAGATCCTGGAAGTGTTAATTCGGATGCGTCTAATTAAGTTTTTAGGACCTATTGATGAGAGGAAAGAGGTCATTAGTGTAATTTGTCAATGTTGCTCTTTTGCCAATACTCTTGTTTATACAACTTGACACACAGCTAATTACCTCAGAAAAACCCTGGAACCAATAGAAGATTGTGATTACAATGATACCTCTCTACCTCTCAGCCTCACACAGTTGAGTTCTTTTTACTTATGCCCATTGGGATGTGAAATTGTTTTAAAAGAACTTGCTTCATTTTCCTAACCAAATTCATTTTTTTAAATATCAATTTTATGGTAAGAATCTGAAAGTGTCTCTTCTAGAACTTGGCGTTTGTCTCAAGTTTTACAGCTTAAGAAAATTGACTTATTTTAATTTCCATAAGGTTTTTTACTCTGAAATTTCTGTTCTAGCTGATAGATACTAACAATTAAACCCCCTGTATTGTAATTGTATGCGTTCTCTGTATTGTAATTTTGTATAGGAAAATAAGCTTTTCTTACCTAGACTTCATTCTGAGCTGATTAATCAGAACGTTGCTTTACCAAAACTCTCACTGGACTTGGCTCTCGGGTAGCCCCTTCCATCCTGTCACCCCTAAAATCCTAATTTAATGTCTAGTGTAAAACCGCCTCCCCCCCCCCCCTTCCCCCCCAGGTTTCTGTGCATTTCTGCCGCTGTTAATACAAAGACCACCACCTTCAGTTGAGATTTTATCAAAGATAATAAACTTCCAAAGCCTTTTTTTTTACTATTATTATTTTTCATTTTCTTTTTCCTCTTTCCCGCCTTTCCGTGAGGGGCTCGGGGCGGGGGGGGGAAGACGCTGAGGGAAGCTCGCGCGCATGCGCCCTCCTCAGGGCGCCGCCATTTCCCGACGTGCCCCGCGCCCAAAGGCGGGCAGCGGGGGCCGCCATGTTGGCGCGGTCGGCGGAGCCCGCCCGGCGCCGGTGAGTGACGGGACCAGGACCGGGAGGTTTTAGGGGGTGGGCAGCGGGGCCCGGCCGCCGTGAACCTGACCGCAGCGTCCTTGCAGGTCCGAGGAGATGCCGCAGCGGGCGGCGGGGCAGGAGGTGAGCGTTGGAGGGATGCGGGGGCGGCCTGAAGGGGCGGCGGGGCCGCCTCGCAGCGTGTGGTAACGTTTGCGGGACCGTTTTTTCCTCAGACATCCCCCGGTGGATCCCCCTGTGCGGCTGACGGTGCTGTGCCAGGTAGGGGAGGCAGCGGGCAGCAGCGGTCCTGGGGTGCTGTGAGGAAAGGGCGCTGGTCTAAGCCTCGCACACCGCGCTGCTGCTGCTCAGAGCAAGGCCCTGTACGTTTAAACCCCCAGGAAAAGCCCTTTGGCTCTGCCCTTCTCCTGCTGGTGTTAGCAATGTGGTGATTGTGCGTGGTTTTTCTCAGAATCTCACCCCAGAGAACAGAAAGGGGATGCTGAGCAACCCGTAAAGGCACCTGACGTAATTGCTGTTAGCAAGGAGAACGTGAGTTCCCTTGTGAACGCTGGAGCAGGTACAATGAAAAGATCCCATGGAAGTCCAAGCCCGCGCCTTGTCAGCCCTCAAGCCAGGCGTCGCTCCTGGCGTCGTTCAAGCCTGAAGGAGACAAAACGTCGGAAATCTCTGCCTCCTTTTCACCAGGATGTCACCGGTAACGCTCTTCTTCCTCCCTTTATCGAACTATCTCGAAAAACTCATGCGGGAGTCCGCTGCAAGTTGAAACTTGATTTCATGGAATGGTTTCTACTGTAATTACAGAGTAATTGCATTATTCCAAGCTACTAGCCTATGGCTGTGTTGGCAACGGCCCCTGAGGTCCGGGTACTTGAAGTTAAAAGGAGGTTGCTGTGCTAATGGGTTCTGTAAGCCCCTGCCTGCAGTCTCTGCCTTTTTACTTCCATGGCTGAGCCTTAAGGAGCATTTTTCTTGCTAGGAGGTCTTTCTGCCTCTTCCCTTCTCTTCCGTGTCCTGCAGATGGCACACACGTACAACAAAAACAGTTTTAGTGCCTGGTGGAATGATTTCAGCTGCTTGTGGCTTGGTGTAAAGTTGTTCCTGAACTCTATTTTTCAGAACTGTGCAAGTCCATTAGCCTTGACCTGCCAGAGACAGATCGGCTTTCTATGCTGTTGCTGTCCAGTTTCCAGGTAAGCTTCTCTGTGCGTTATTCTTCTCTTTCTCTGACATTCTGATTCCTGTAACTGAGCTGTGAAATAGGGGCTGGGAAGGAGGCTCTCCTTTGGCCTTCAGTAACAAGTCATCCCACGAGCTTACAGCAGGTCTAGCCTTATGTAGGTGCTTAAGGGGGTAAAAAAGGGGGAAAAAAAGAGTAGTCCTACAGCATACAGAGCTTAGGGGTGACCTGTTTAACTCTGTCATACAGTACGTTAAAGGGTGCTAAGACCTTTTCTATGTTCTCATAGTTTTCCGCACAGAAGCTTGAACACGTCTTGAAGCAGACGGAGGGTTTTAGTCCTGAGGCTTTCAAAGCTAACGGTAAGTTGCATTATGCGAAACACAAAGCCGGGGTAAAATCCCAAGGTTTTAAATACCGACTCTTCCCTGGCATTCTCTTGAGATGAAAGCAGATGTCTTTGAGAGGAGGATTTGGATGATGAGACCACCTGAATGATGGTCTTTGTAAGATCCAGCGCGTGACCACGTTTTTTTTGGGGGGGGAAGACAAATGAACAGACTGAGCTGTGGTCACAGAGATGAGTTACTCCTTTAGAGGCAGCATGAGTAATAACTAGAATGCCTTCTGACGAGGAATCAGGCTGCTAGGTAGCAGCTTTGCTTTTCGGTGTTACGAATTCTGTAGGTACAAGCGTTGTTCCACCTTACTTTGTTTTCATCTCCAGTCAACTCGGTTTCAGAAGACCTGAAGCGATACGTAGAGAAACTGAAACTAGATGGAACGCTGAAGACCTGCATAGAGAAGACTGAAATGTAAGGACTCGCCTGGCTCACCTCTAGTTTATTATCTTTGTTTTTACTTCGTGCCCTGCCCAGATGTCTTTGCAAGCAGTGAACCTGTTGCCTGTGGGTGCCAGGCTTCCCGGGGGGCAGTGGCATGGCCGAGCAAACAGACCAGTGAATATTTACAAGGGAGTTATTTTCCTTGAGGGGATCAAGGAGGCTTTTCTCTTCTGTGCTGTGCAGTGTTGGTGTTGCACTTCTCTGCTTTAGGGCTTCATTGGATTCCATTTCAGACGAGTCAGTGGCCCAAGCCAAGGAGCACATCACCAGGTAAGATGGGCTGCGTGCGGTCTGAGCCCGTATAAAGACCAAAACGTGTTTTCAAAGAGGGTGAGGGTGCGTTTGTGGTGTGTTTAGTTCTCTGGCTCTGCTTTCTGAGGACGAGTGTTGTAATTTAACCTTACAGGGGGAACGCCAGTTGTGTGCAGACCTCTTTTCTTCTCTCCCTAGGTTTTCTGCTGAATGTCAGGCTTGGGATGAGCTCTTACAGTGCTACCAGAAAGGCGCTGAAGAAATGGCCAGGTGCGGATTGTTACGTGCATTGGTAGCTGAGAACTTTCTGGCAGAAAAAGAAAGAAGCCTGCTCCGAGCGATGCCGCAGGCAGCTCACGGCAGCTAACCGCCTTGTTTTCCAGGCAGCTGGAGGAGTGCAAGGCTAATCGAGGACACGCAGAGCCTCCAAACTACCTGGAGACGTCTCAGGCCGAGGTCCTGAGCAGCAAACCCAACTACCAGGAGATCCTGGACGCGCAGGGCGAGGTCCTGAAGTGCATGGAGCTGGTGGTGAGCTGCGCTGCCGTGTGCCCCGGGCCCCTTCCTGCCCCTCCTCGCTGAGCCCCGCGGCCTTTTGCAGCTCGACGAACTGCGGCAGGCGGTGGAGCTGCTGCGGGCTTTCGGCGAGGACAGCCGCCAGTACCTGCGGGGACTGTCACAGCAGCTGGGTAAGCACCGGGGCCCTTACCGGGGGGCCCTTACCGGGGGGCCCTTACCGGGGGGC
>NC_048921.1:203795-241912 GCF_011077185.1 Oxyura jamaicensis
GGGGGCCCTTACCGGGGGGCCCTTACCGGGGGGCCCTTACCGGGGGGCTGACGGCCTCTCTGTGCCCCTCTTTTCCAGCGGCACGGACCTTCCGGCGCCTGGAGGACTCGCCGGTGCGCAAGCTGATCGCTGCCCCGCGCAGAGCGGCGCCGCCGGAGGGCTGAGGGAACCGGGAGCGGGCCCGGGCCCGGGCCGCGGGGCGCTCAATAAACACGGCTCTCTTCCGCCTTCGGCGTCCGTCGCAGCTCATTGGTCGCTTTGCGCGTCGCTCAAAGCGCCGCCTCCAATCGCCTTAGCGCTGCTCTCGGTGTCAGCCAATAGTCGCGCGGTGAAGTGGGGTGGGGGCGGAGCCTGCCCTCAACGCGGAAGTGGCGGCGGCCATGGCGGCGGCGGAGGAGCCGTCGGCCCCGCTCACCGGCGTGGGCTGGGCCGCGACGCCCGAGGCGGCCCCCGCAGGGTGGAGCGTGGTGAGCTGGGGGGGGAGGAGAAGGGGACGAGGGGGGGGCCGGGGGGGTTCGGGCTTGGGCTCACCCTCCCCGTGCCCGCAGCTCACCACCAGCGTGGAGGGCGCCGCGGCCAACCTGGGCAGGGGCTTCGGCCACAAGGGCGGCGGGTACCTGTGCGTGAGCACCGGAGGGCAGGTACGGGAAACGGGCAAAGCAGCGGGGCGACAGGGGGCGCGGCGGGAGGGAGATGAAGTCCCCCGGTCCTGGATCTGGTCCTGAGCCCCCGGTGCCGATCCCGGTCCCAGTCCTGGGGCCGAGTACCCCCCGGTCCGGGTCCCTGTCTCAAGCCTCCCACGGTCCCGCTGCCAAGCCAGTCCCAGGCCTGGTCCCCATAACGACGCTGAGCCCCCGGTCCTCAGCCTGGGGCCAAGCTGGTCCCGGTCCGGACCTCAGTGCTGAGCCAGTCCCGAGCCTGGTACCAGTGCTGAGCATCCTCATCCTGGCGCCGAATTGGTCCTGGTCCAGGTCTTGGTGCCAAGCCGGTCCCGATCCTGGTCCCCATCCCGGTTCCACTCCCATTGCCAAGCCTCCATCCCATGCAGGCAACAGCCGGCCCCGTGGTGACCGACGTGCAGGTGCTGAGCGAGCGGAGCCCGCAGCCCAGCGGTTACACCCGCGTTCCCGAGTTCCCGGAGCCTCGTAAGTGTCGGGGGGGGGGGGGGGGCAACGGGGCCTGGAGCTCGGCCCCCAGCCCCTGCCACCCTCTGTTCCCCTCCACAGGTGCCGGGGTGTCCCGCAAGAAGCGGGTGTACGTGAGGCTGCAGCCGCTCAGCGCCGCCGACACAGCTGTGTTTGACATCAAGCTGAGCAGCAAGAGCAAAGCCATCCCACACTACATGAAGATCGGGTAGGGAGGCAGCGCCCCTCACCCGTTCTCCCACACCCTTCCCAGCTTTCTGCTGCAAAATGCCCTTGCCCTTTTTTTTTTTTTTCCCCTCTCTAGAGAACTGGGTGGCTTTGCTGTCTGGTGTAAAAAAGGGCCGGTGCCGAAATCCAACCTCGCCCCGGTCCCCAGCCCCAGGACCGTCAGCCTGGGGCTGAAGCAGCTCTCGCTGCAGCCGGCTGCGGACTCGGAGCAGAAGTACGTAGGCGTTAAACGTTTCCAGTCTTACCTGGACCTGGCCGGCGCTGGGAACAGCTCCTGCTGCTGCCACCTCGTGGTTCCCACCCTGTAGGGTCAGCCGCATTTTAACGCAGCGTCCAGGTGAGACTTCTGTTAATTCCTGTGTCCCCCAGGTCACCAGAGAGACCCTTGGCTCGGTGTGGCACCAAACGAGCTTCCTTCACACTACACAACTCGGTGGATGACGCCTCCAGCATCTACAACCTCTCAGGTAAGCCCTTTCTTCGTCTGCCACGTGCCGAGGAGCTGCGTAAAGCAAGCGTACCCCTATTTAAGAGAACTTCAACTGAAATCAGTGTTGCCTCATACACTATTACTTCTGCACAGCTGATCCTTTTAAATGGTGCAGCTGAGCAAAATTTTTAGAGGTTTCTTTTTGTGAGAGGCTTCTCCCTGAAAACTATTCCTGGCTTACATCAAGAGACATCGCTGGCCTCTCGTGCAAAGTTTTTCTTCTCGGGGTGCCAAGATGTCCTTGGCTGCTCAGCGTAGCACCTTGAGTGTTTTCAGAAGGTCTCCTTTGATGTTATTAAAGCCCCTGCCGCTCGCTTCTCTTTTCAGCTATGGACGGGGTACCTTTCACACTACATCCCAAATTTGAAAGCACCCTCAGCTTTGGCAGTAACGTGAGTATTCTTTAAGGTGCTGACATGCTGCTGGTTAGTCCCAGCCCCTAACTCGGCTTACCTGGAAACATTTAATGCCCATTTTAGGCTGTTCTTGCAGAGCTGAATGTTAAGTCACTTGCTGACATTGAGAAAGAGGTAAGCAGGCTGCTTTTACCACACCCCTGAGTTCTTGAAGACCTGGGTCTTGCCTTGACTGATTGTTTTTTTTTTGTTGTTTTCAGTACAATTATGCTTTTGTAGTCGAAAGGACAGCTGCTGCCAGACTCCCACCCAGCATTTGCTAGCACCGGGGTCTACCAGTCCCGTGAGGACGTCAAGTGCCTACAACCATCCAAGCTGGTCTCAGCTCCTCTCTCTTTTTCTCTCAGATTAAAGTTCAGGGTACCTGCAGAAACCTAATCGATCTCCAATTACAGCAATTGCTGAGGAAGAAAAATAAATGCGTTTCTCTTCTCAACTGCCAAAATATTTTTGTAATGTTTTTAAAAGATAAAGCTTCACCCAAGTCTCTACATAAGAGTTCCTGGCAGTGTTCTCCTATGCTTTGTCAACTATTTATTCTGAACGTTAGCTCATGAAAAATCATTTAGTGTTGCTGTTGTGTAAGAACTCTGGCCTTTGAGCCTAATCTTTAGTTTACTGCTGATCCACTCCTCTGCTTTGTCTCCCTGTCTATTAAAAACATCACAAAGCGTTCAGCCCCACAAAGGAAGTTCCAAACATCTTTCAAAATACATCGATTTTGATTTAGTTAACCAAATTCTGTAAACGTTTCCTCAAACAGGGCAGTACAAAACTCCCGACAGGTGGTGGCGTGTCCCGGAAACATTAAAAAGTCAGGTCTTGTTTCACAGAGGTGGTTTCCACGGGATACGGAAGAAAGTTTCCCCATGCCTGTTTCTGAACAGGATCAGAGTTATTGTTAAAACAGTAAGGATGATTCTTGTGATGTCAAAACACGGCCCTGGGTGCTGTCCTTCGTGTAGCACTGCTGGGGGCGAGGACCTTGTAACCGGTTTCAGGAAGGCACTTTAAGTTTCGCGCTCCCCAGCAGAAACTGAAGAATTCGGTCCACTAACAAGGCGAGGAAGAAGTCAGCCAGCAACACTTCCGTGATCACAATCTTAAACTAGGAAACAAACAAGTGATTAGCCCCGTCTCCTCCCCCACTTCAGTAACTGTCCCAGCAGAATCCAACCTCTGCTCTGAGGCACTTTTAATAAAGTCCCTCTGCAACAACCGCTTAACTAGAGGCTTGAACTTGTTACCACATTCTCTACTTAAAGCTATCGGGGTAGCCGGTATTCCTGTAAGTTATTGTCTGCTAAAACCCTTTAGATTCCTTCAGAGCTTCTGAAAACAGACTGATTCCTGTTCTCCCCATGTGTGGAATGCAGTAGGCACAGAGAAATGTCGCCTGCTCACCTCAGTAGGGATTTCTACCAAGCCAAACTGTTCATTGAACTCCGGAGAAGAGCCGGTGAGCAGGCCCACAATGGCAAGGCCTGAAAGGATGATGCTCCACAGCAAAGGCTTGTTCTCCTGCAGACTTTCCATGAAAGGATGGCCCTGAAACACAGCAGGGAAGAAACATGAGCAAAAGTGACACCGTGCTCGCCCGCTGGGGGCATGTTAGGGGACTGAGCAATTCCTGACATGGTTTGGGACACGTGGCTCATTCTGACTTGGTGCAAAGAGAAGGAGCTTTTCCCCACAGAAAAGCAAGAGCGTTGCTTTGTTCTATGGTATCTTAGTTGTAAAATCACTCCTCCGGTCCTACTGGAGATGCAAGTAACCAGGGCTTGCCTTGTAGTTAATAGCAAAGGTGGCCATCTGCATTGCCATCGACATGATGTACACAGTGCTGTTCACCAGGCTGGGCTCAAACTCCTTGTACAGATCCACAAACTCCTCCCGTCTGAAAGAGAACAAAGCTGAACATCAGCGGACCGGACTCAGGATCACCAGGAACAGAGTTTCCCTCGCCTCGCCCTGCTGACATTGATTTATTTAAATTATGCACAGCTTCTGCTGGCCAGCAGCGGGTTGTTCCCAAACCTCGGTGGCTCCCATTAGCAGCAGCCCTCCCCCTGACACAAATATGCTTGCACAGCTGAGAGTGGAGCTGCATATGCTGCAAGCACAATTAAGCATGGGGTTCTTGGCCACAAAACAAAAATCAAGTGGAAAAATTTAGTTTTTTGTTTTTTTTTGAAGCTTTCCAGTAACACACCTCATCAGTTTGGCCAGGAGACCACTGGAACTGCAGCGTATCACAGACCATATTCCCACCACTTCTATCATCCTGGCCCTGCTGGGCTGCTGCCAGCACACTCCGTGTACAGCACAGGATGCTTTCTCTGCACATTTTAAGCTCCTAACGCTCGGTGTGCTCAACAGAGCATTCAGAAAAAGAGCACGGTGGTGTCTTTTCCACCCTCCTGCTTAGCAGCAGCTGGAGAAAACGCGTTCTGTGCTGGAGGAACAGACACTTACTTGGAATCGCTGCGCACCTGCGCGCCACGGTACAGGTAAATGAGGCTGAGGAAATGCACCAGGAACTGCAGCAGCACTGTCAGGACCGTGTAGAGGTTAAAGATGTTTGGCAGCGGGCGCTCCTTGGAGAGTGTCTTCAAAGGCTGGGAGCAAAAACGAAGCAGGGTTGACTAGAACAGTTCTGACCATCTCTGTGCGGTTTTCCAGCACAATCTCATTTCTCAGGAGATGCCTGCGAGGATTCCACTTCATGCAAACAAACATCAGGCCCACAGCTTGGCTGGCGTAGGGAACAGCTTCCATCGAAGCTTTTATCTGCACTACCCTTCCCACCTCTTCTTCTTCCCAAAGCTGAACGAAGCTGCTTGCCCACAACCACAAGATGCTCCCTTAAGCAAGCACTGGCCTTGAGAGTTTCCCAAATGCAGTGGAACTAAAACCCTCACCCCCCTGGAGCATTCTGGGCTGTTAATTTATAAAAACAGCCTTTTTTGGGGGGGGGGAGGGGGTAGAAGAAAAACTCCTCCATTAATTGCCGACCAGCCACTGTCCTCCCTCCGTACCTTTGACCTGGAGATGAAAAGGAAGCAGCCAGCCAGCAGCAGACCCTGCAGGGTTGCCTGAAAGTCGCTGAACTTCACCCCTTCCAAGTAGAGGACGCTCTGGCTGTAGGCAAGGATCAGGGCATTCAGGGCAAGGATCTTGAACATTTGGAGTGTTGTCACAAGTGTGCAACGACCTTGCTTGATCACGTGGCAGACTAAGGAGCAAGAAGAAACGGCGATTGGAAACAAAACAAGTCTGGGGGCTTCATCCCTCAGCCTTCTCCTCTGCTGAAGCAGTACAGAGAGGAGCAGCACACAGCATCCCCATCTGAGAACCCTCCACAAGGTTTCTCCATGCAACCAACTGGCAAAGCCATGGGTTTGGGAGCATTTCTCACCACCCCACGCCCTCTGGGGCTTCTTTCAAATTCAGACTTACTCTCGCTGAGGGATGTGAATACGTGGAGCTCCACGCTCAGCTACCCCCATGTACTTACTGCACTGAATGGAGGAGAGCTTGGAGGTAAAGGGGGCTGCAATGCTGGCATCACCCAGCTTCACAACTGGCACACGCTCCTCTTCCAAATCCTTCAGGACCTGACTAATCCGCTCCTGCAGGCCAGTAAGAGAAACACATTCACACCTCGCTTTCACAACCTGGACTGATGACAGTCTTCCTTATCCTCCCTCACACCCTAGTTCCAAGGTGAGACTGAGAAATCTTCATTCTTGGAGCCTGATAGCTGTCTAGCAAAGCAGCATCTTCCCTGCCCAAATCCATTCTGTCATTTCAGGATACCAAGAGACCAGAGAGGCTGGTCTTTTCCCAGTACATCCTGCCGTTTCCAGATCTCATCAATTAGCAGTAAACGTGAGGAAGAACCAAGAGCAAGGATAAGCTAACGGGCTTTTAAACGTCTAGTTACCAACCCTCTGGATGGCCAGTTGTTCCTCTCTTTGGGACATGACTCTGTGCTTGGCACCCCGGGACGTGGGCTTCACAGTCCCGCTCCCCATTGACAGCAAAGCAGGCTTCCCATCGCTGGGTCCGTCTCGAGGTCTCTTCTTCCGTTCGGGCAGTCTCTCAGGAGCATTTGCCAGCAGAGCCACTCCTGAAAGACCAAAACATTAGCTGTAGGGAGAAGCGTCGTAATCCCTTTGCTGGCAGAGCATTTTCACCACGCAGAAATCCCGACTGCTATCTACACCTGGAGCCAGGTGAGCAGGCTGGTTACACGGAGACTTCACACAGGTTACACTGCTGAAGCAGAGCTTTGGAAAAAAAATCACGAAGAATCCTTCTCCCAGGAAAATGCTTTGCCGCTAATTCCCGCTACCTGCTTGTATATTCCACCAGCACAGAGATCCTTCTTCAAATGGTGTTGCTCAGATCAATCCCAGCCCCCAAACCACCAGAGAAACGAACACTAGCTTTGTGTTTAGGAACACCAGCCAAACTCAGACAAGGGCACACGAGTCCTGCACGCACACTCACCCACATCTGCGTGCTTCAGAGCTCCAACGTCGTTGGTCCCATCCCCACACATCAGCGTGACGTAGCCCAGGCTCTTCAATGTAGTGATCACGAACTCCTGCAAGAAGAATTGTGCAGTGAGACTCGGCAGCCTGGGCTGAGCTGCACGTCTTGGTCAAGTGCTTCTGTTCTGCAGGAACTTGCTGGCCCCACACCCACACTCCCAAAAGTTCACCCTCAGGCTTCATTTTATGCATGCAGTGCTAGAATGGGCTCAAGAGTCTTTAGGAACACCACGTGACACATCCTGATCTCTGGTTCTCGCTGCCAGCTGGCAGGGATATCAGGAGTGGTTTGTTGAAAACAGCTTTAGCACCAATCATGTGCTTGTATCTGTGTTGCTCCCAGGCACCAGGTGAGCCCTGCTGGCAAACCTGCCAAAGTTGGGTTTTACCCCAGCTGAAACCCCTCACCTTCTGCTTTGGCACCACTCTGGCAAACACCTGGATGTGCGGTATAAGTTTCAGCAGCTGCTGCCTGTTCACAGCCTGCAAGTGAGAGAGACCTTCCCCGGTCACACACAGGTCGTATTGCTGGGTCAGCTCTCGCAAGGAGCTTGGCAAGATCGGGAGCACGACAGCACCATCGATGGATTGCCATTGCCAGCTGGAGTCTGGGAAGAGAAGCAAAAGCTTGACATGAACGCGCCCGTGAGGTGCCTGGCTGTCAGCAACGCGCCCAGACACCCAGCGTACGCTAACCCTGCTGTCTGCAGCCCCTCACCGTTAAAGACATGAGGCCCTCTGCCTCTCGTGACCTTGACACCCCCGCCTCCCATCCAGCTGGGGTCTTTCCGTGTTTTTGTTAATTTTGGTGCTCTGGTGGCTTGGTTAGGAGCTGGGAGAGCCCTCATAGTACTCAGAGAAGAAAGGGGCAAAGAACAGAGGGTTGTCTGGGACTCTGGAAAGCAAGTGAGCAGCTTCCATTATCGGCATCAAGCAGCCACCTGTTGTCACGTGCCTAACCTGAATACAGTCCCAGCAGGGCTTTGGCTGCTGTCCCCCAGAATGCAGAACCTGCATGGAATCAGTCACCTTTGCTTGCAGGAGGCTGCAGAACGAGGGTGTGTTCCCTCTGGAGGAAGTGGAGCTCCCTGGCCACATGGCAGGCAGTGAGAGGATTGTCTCCTGTTATCATCACTACCTGAGGGGAAAGCACAAGAGGTCAACGTGAGTTCCGGGAAGGCAAGTGGCCACTCTCAGTGAAATTCCTTTACACTGAGGAGTTCTGCCTAGCAGACATGCTGGACACGTTCCCTATGAGGTGTAGCTCTGTGCAGCACCTTGCAGAAAGGTCTTCTCTCTAGGCTAAGGCAAATCCCATCACAAAAGTACCATCACATCCACAAAACTTCCCTGCCTTCATCACAGGGAAGCCTCCACAAAAGTTTCTGGCACTGAAATTCCAATTCCCGAACACCAAATCTGCCAGAACGGCTCAGACGCTGCTGATGCTTACGTGGTGGGACGCATTCTGGATCTCCTTGATGACAGATTTGGAGTCAGCTTTGAGAGGGCAGGAAACCACAATGAATCCAGCAAATCTGAGATCGCACTCCAAAGCTTCACGCTTCATCTCTCGCACCTGCCAAAGCAGATCAGTAACCGCAGCATTACCTGGTGCTTCAGAGCAGCAACCTGGCCTTCCAGTAGGTGCTTCCTGGCAATCAAAGCATCACTAGGAAGACAACTGGTGCTTTGCGATGCACAGAGCAACCCACCAGCTGCTCTACCAGAAATAATTCTTTGGGAAAAAGCTCCAGAGATGGCCCTGAGAACAGTTACACATGCCCATCCCCACACAGGAACAGGTTCACAGCTAAGAAGTTCAGTGCTAAGCCTCACCCCAGCTGCTGCAAGGAAAAGAGTTGACCCTGCTTTATAAAAAAAATCATGAATCAATGATGCACAGGGAGTCAAAGCTGGGAGCACAACAAGGCTGCGATCTTCCCAGAAGATCCATACTGTAAAATCAACACAACTTTGGGCAACGGCAAAGCAAAAGAGATCTCACTCTTCTGCAGCCCTGCTCATGCCATCTGTTTCCTTTGACAGGTGCTCAATTTGAAGGCTTAAGAAGAGAGGCGTACCTGCTGGTGAGTGAGGTGCCCCAGTTCCTTGTAGCCCAGGGCCAGCACTCTCGCCCCCTCATGCGAAATTTCTGTGTGGACAGCATGATAGTTGCTTGGGCACTGAGACAACTAGAGAAGATGTGGGGAAAAGGCCTGTTAATACGCTTCCAAACACAATTCAGTAGCACATTCCAGTATTTCACGTTAAATACGCTGAGAGGGGAAAAGAGGCACATTTGGGTAGACTGAAACTCCCCAGTGGAGTTTGTTCTCAGGCACGGGTTCAGTAAGGAATTATGTCCTGCATTCAGGCTGCAGACTTTGCAGGGACAAACTGAGGTGTAAGGGCACGAGCACACGTGCTGGAGAAGGCCTTTCCCCTCCTAGAGAGCTGCGCTCACCATTTTGTGCAGCGTCTCTGGGGCCCCTTTCACAGCTGCAATGTAACAGAGATCAGTCGAGCCAATCTTCTCATACGACGCCAAGACAGACATTCTTTTCAGGGCACTGGCAAAATGAAAGCGCTGGTGAATTTTCAGTCCCTGAGTTTTAATACTTCTGGGGAAAACTTTCTCATCTGGAAACAAACAGATCAGGAAATCCTGAAAGGTTTCTCGGTATCAAAAGCAACACCCCTCCCTTCAGGTCCCAAAGGAACCCACAGATCACCGAGATCACAAGAATTTCTTCCTTAGATACAAGCATACAAAGCTGGAAATTCTAATGCCAAGAATTAAGGGGCATAACCAGTCAGAATGTCGAAGTGCATCAATGCGAACAGCAACGCAGCAGGTTGAAGGTGCATTTACACCATTATAGTTTTATCACAGGTCCAAATCCAGAAGCAGAAAACACAACAGCATGGGTTTCAGCGAGACATGCATTCAGGATTTCTAGAAGATTCTTACTTTAGTTATTTGTGTGTGCCAGAGCCAAGAAAGCAGAGCAGAAAACCTCCAGAGACTGCATGCGGACCGTGCTAAAACACACGGTGTCGTGTTTTCACAACTGCGATCTGCACTAGCCAGTCACACCCCCATTTTGCAGTTTGCTTAATTAGAACCCAAAGGCACCAACCCAGGCACGCCGGTTGCAGAATGCATTCTCTGCAGTCCTGAGAACAGCCTTTTACTTTTTGCTGTCCCCGAGATACGCAGTGCAAGGATTTCCACTGCCCCAAGCCAGTTCCTGTGACCACACTAGATCAAATTCACGATTTGCAGAAAGCTGGCACAGGAGATCTCCAGAGACCAGATCGTTCCATGCTCAAACCAACTGACAAAAAGCAGCGTTATCATCATCAACCCTCCCAAAACAAACACACGAAGGTTTTACCTTTGGTCAGGGTCCAGTCCACAGCCATCAACATTGCCTTTTCTAACGGGTCCCCCACCAGCGTCCCGTCATCCAACTGTACAAGTGAATGGCAAGTAGCAATCGCTCGGTGGGTTTCTACAGGAATGTCAGATACTGGTGTCACTTCCTTCCCATCCCTGCAGCATAAAAAAAGACTGCCCATGTTAACAGACCCATTCACATTATCTCAAACAAGCCCTGGAATTTTTCCCAGGAAAAAAAATAATAATTCTAGTCTAACACAGTAAACAGCAGAGCTTCTCGTGGCAAGATCAAAGCCATGGGAAAGCTGGCTCTGTCTCAACTGCAAGCAGCGCCAAACCCTGTAATTTTTGCCAGTTCTCCAGAGCAAACTTGATTCAAGCAGAACACGCAAAACAGAAGACTGAACTAGCACACTTAAATAAATGTAGAATCAAAGAGATCCCCTTGCTGTGGCGTCTAGCTTTCTAGCACAGTTCATTAGGGCAGTGAACGAGAAGGCAGGATGCTACCACACGGGAAGGCTGCGAATATATCAGCTACATAAAAAACTCTGTGTGAGAAATCCCCCGAGACAATTACATTTTGAAATCCAGAGGCCAGAAAGCCTTTTTCTGAGTGCTATTGCCAGAAGCTAACAACCCTCTCCCCTTCCAGTTCAAGCCACTTCTTTCACTCTCTGAATCCCCGATTATCTTCCCTTCCCCACTGGGATTTCAGCTGTGCCTGAGGAGTGCTGCCATGCCCAAAGCCCAGACCACAGCAAGTCACTCTAACGACAATCACCTACCTGAGCCCAGCTACTCCTCTCACTACAAGGTGATCGCTGGTTAACGTGCCAGTTTTGTCAAAGCAGCAAACTTCAACCTTGCCTGCAAAGGGGATGCGGAAGGGCTCTGTGCAGTACACGTCTAGGAGAGAGGAGAGGGAAGCGTGTGACAGATCAGCTACAGCAACGCCAGGACAGATCAGCAGCTTTTATCACAGGACAGAAGCTATAAACGTGGTGTTCAGCTCTCCGCTCTGAGGTCTTGTAGTGTTTAAAACCAGAACAGACACGAAGTTGTAGCAGCACAATCCAACACAGAAGCCACTGACCGCCCTAATCCGCATACAGGAACCTGCTCAGTGCGGAACTGTTGAGCAAGCAGGCTTTCATGTAAATATTTTGGTTCAGCTACTTTGGACCCACTTAAAGCATACCCTCCTAGGCTCTTGCATTTGGGGTTTAAGCCCCCCTCTCATACACCAGCTCCAAAACCCCCGTCAGATACTGCTACTGCATAGAAACGAGGAGACTACAGCAATTTCACACCCGTTTTCTCACCAACATCCCCACAGTTCCAGGTGCAAGAAAGTCTGATTTTTGGTTTTGTGTTTAGGCTTGGTACTTACAGAGCTTGGCCAAGGCAATGAGGGAGGTGTTGACAGCCAGAGAGAGTTCAATGGGAAGTTCAGGTGGGACAACCGAAGTCAGTATTAAAGTACACTCGAGGAAGAGCTTGTAACGATTCCTGCTCGGATCCTTTGTGCCTACAGGATGAGACAGACCTGTAACTCCTCATCCGTGGACTGTGCCCCCCACAGAACTAGGATGAATAGCACAAAGAAGCACACCTACCTAGGAAGAGCTGTGGGAGGGCAAGAAAAGCATCCAGAATGTAGTCTGGGCCCCTACACTGAAACACTGGAGCAGCCCAACCCAGCTATTGTAACTCTCAGAAATTACGTCAACTGTCCTTCCCACAAGCTTTGGTACAACTCCTGTGCAGACACCTGGAAGAGGCAAGAAGAAAGCTCACCTTCAATCCAGACGTATGCTGCAGCAGCAATGGCAAAGACCAGCAGGAACAGGATGAAAATGAAGGTCTCTAAGTTATTGGCTGTCACTCTCTTCACCCCAAAGAGGATTGTACGTAGCAATTTCCCCTGAGAAGAACAGCCTTCAGTGCAAGAAGCTATCTCTGCAGCATGCAGTGGTTTGTTAAAAATATGTATGAAACCCAGTTTTAAAGTTACACTCTGGTATGCTGGTGCCAGAGCCTGAAGCTTATTCCCAGCTCTGTGATCCTCTGAATAGCCATCAGCCTAGAGCCACCCACAATTAATCTATTTAAAAAATAAACGCACTCCTAAGCCACTTAAGTTCACTGTATCTTTTTTAATCAGTCTTACATTTTCAATTGACTTCTAAGAAGCTCACATTCACATCTCTAGCCTCTGCAAACACACCCCAGTTACCCCCTCCTGACAATTATCATTACACACACAGGGATAACCAGGAGCTAAGTACGTAAATGTAACGTTGCCAGTCACAAAACCAGCCCTGAACGCTGACTCCCAGGCTTCTGCATCAAACATCAGACCACTTATTTGGTGCGCACAGAACAGAGTGCCAGGGACCAGCTTTATTTGTTCCTCTTCCAACCAAACAAGCGGTTTTGATGCCCTGATTTATATTTTCCACTGCTGTATTTCGCGAGGATTTCCTTAGAGCAAAGCACTAAACAACAGAACCAGCAGCACTGACACGACAGAGGCGAGAAGGCACGCTCACATCTTACCTGAGATGTGTTGAAGCCTGTCCTCAGAGCATATGCCACACATCCATTATCGACAGCTGGAACAGCAGCAGGAATGAAGACAGTAAGTGTACTGCAAATCTTTTACAGGTTTATCACAGAGAGAATACACTTGAAACTACACCCTCCTCTGACTTGCAAGGGGATATTGTCAACTTGGGCAGAAAACCAGTCTAAGAATCACAGTAAGCAGGGCCAAGGAGACTGACTCAATAACCACCTTCAAAAAGCTGCACCAAGCCACGTGAAATAAACCTGCGAGCGTACTACGTGCCCTCTTTGAGGGGATTTGTGCAGGTACGTACGTTTCAGTCCTGTGCTGGCTTTCTGGGGCGGGATGTGCTGCACCACCTTTGTTCCCCCGAATATGATGTGTAACCGGGCGTCTGTCTGCATGTCCAAGACGTGCTCTGGATTGAGATCCTCCACAGGCTCCTGCAGGACAACGGGCAGGTCTCAGATTCAGTTATCTAAAGTGATCTTCAAGCATCGCTTTCTTTTATCTTGCACGAGATGCTCTCAGCTTTGTTTCAGCCACAGGTGGCCTGAACTGAATCTAGACATGAACGTGCCATTCAGTTTCTGATTTATAGCCTGGTTCATGTGGAAATTCTGGTTTCAGAGGACTAGTTCACCCTTGGCACAGTGAATTTAGCAAGGGAGGCTCTGTAAGCACTACTTTATCATTTTTAAGTCACTCACTGGCACAAAAAGAAGGAAGGTGAAGGGTTTTGAAGTGCTTTACACTTGTTCCTCCCACCTCTACCCAGCCTAAAGAATCCGGAGGGGGGGAATGCGTAGGAGGGCGATGCTGTGCCCACACGTTGCAGTTCAGGCTCAAAGGCTGGAGAGGCAGCCAGACAAAACAGGCATTCTGTTTCTCATTTACCAGAGACCATCAATCACTGATAGGGAGTTGATAACAAACAGACCAGGTTGCCTGGGCCAGCATTCACACAAAGAAATTCATTTGCACTCACAACCACGACAGTGGCTTGAGTATTTTTTTTACTTCTCCAGGTCGCAACAAGGGACAAAGAAGATGCTTCACACAGACCTTCATCTGTGGCACGGACTCTCCTGTCAGCATAGCTTCGTCTACAATACACCTTCCACGTAACAGCAGCACGTCGCATGGCACTAGGTTTTCATGAGGAGATCGGCCTGCAATTAATACATGAGAACGCAGAAGTTTGAAGGCAGAAACGACTCCGGCTTGGCGATTTGACTGGAAGGGAACAGCTCTCCTTCAGCTTAGCTGAGATTGCTAAAGGTTCAAACCACTCAAGGGCTGACGTGTCTCTCACAGAACCAAGAGGCCTTGAAGGTTAGGACTTTATTCAGGCTAGGAAAGTTTCAAAATGAAGCCACTGAGTTCCCACTGAACTGGGAAGGCATCCTGAGGTAATACAACCTCAAAAAAGAAAGTACAGTTAAGGCCGAGACCTGCACTTCCTTCCCTGTTCCATTCACGGAAGATATTGCTGGGAGGAAGGGAACTCTTCACCTTCACGATCCTAAACTGAGGTAGGAACCTGCAGCTGACTGATCTAGGTGTTTACCTTTCTTCAAGACAGTAGAAAGTCCAAGAGATCCAGCCCAAGGATCAATCCCTCAGACCCTTGAACCGTGACATTTACGAACTGAAGTCCCCAAAAACACCTAACCAAGCCTGTTAGGATTTTATTCGCTGTGCAACCTCACACACCAGAAGGAAGCTGATTTTAAAGAAGAATTTGATTACAACCATTGTGCAAGCCATTACCAATGGAAACGATGTCCCCTGGAATAATCTCATCACTGGAAATGGGTCGCCACTTCCGATTTCTGTAAACCTGCAGGAAAAAAAAAAAAGCACTTTGATGAGCCCTGCATGCATCAGCGTAGTCAAAAAAGGACAGAGGAAAAAGATGGGAAAAAGAAACAGCGAGCCAGCTGAAAGACAGCTCCGTCAAGAACTTTATGCAAAACAAGCTAATCCAAAAAAAAAACCCAACCCAAACATGAAAGAATATGTAAAAGAAAATACAGCTGGAACTGTATGAATTAATGGAACGAAACGATGAAGAATTTCAGATTAAACTAGCAAGAATTTATTCCATTTACACTGGACTTTTGCCCCTTTTAGAAAGGAGATTCACAGCCAGTGACGATCTTTCCCATTTCTAGGCTCTTGGTCTCACTGCCAAGTACCCAATTTGCCAGTGTTTGTGACCATCTCTTCCCTAATTCTGATCACCTGGATCATGTATGGCTTGTTGCCCATTTTTCGGATCTCTGACATGTTTCTCATTTGCTGCTGGACCAGGGAAGCTTCAAATGCAACTAACATGGAGAGGGTGAAAACGCTGTAATACCAGTACTCATCCAGGCACCACAAGCCCACACAGAACACCTGCAGGGAGAACACAATGCAGAAGTTGCTCTAATCTCACTCAGACAATAAAAACCTTCCATTTCCATTTTTTTTTTCCAGCTAATTTGGTATGCGTTTAATTGTATTAACTCATTAAGGAAAACCAGGCTCACTCCCACAACAGGCAAATAAAATCATTCTAAGGGTGATTCAAAGCATTTACATCCCTTTATGTCTGCTCATTTTACCTGAAAGACGAAGAAGGGAGCTGTAGCTCTTTCTTTAAAGAGTTCCAAGAACTCTGGCACCACCATCTCAGCCCTGGGAAAGAATTGAACCCTTATTAGCCTAAAAGTTCCGGACTCTGAACAACAACAGCTCAATCCCAAAGCCACCTGGTGTTGGTCCAGGCTGTGTTTCACAGTATCCACAATCTCCCTCTTCTCAGCTACTTTGTCTCACTTTGGTACACGCAATTATTTTCCATCCACAGCCTGGTCTGACACCGCTCTAGGGCCTCAAAGAAGTTTGACACGTGCAAAGCAAGCGCCAGGAGCAAGCATTTGAAAATCAGCACCAGGATATTAGTTCTACGCCTTAGTTACTGAGATACCTCGGTCCCCTCTCCCTCTGAAAAAACAGACCTGTGTCTAGAAAACTCACTTGTTTGTGCCGTATTTCTTCTCCGCTGCTCGAATCTCTTTGTCTTCCTGGTAGCCTCGGGCATTCTGGTAATAACACAGGGGATGCTCCACAGGGAAAGCTACAGGAAGAAATTGTTTCTTGCCATTTATCTCATACGAGTACTTGATTTTCTGAAATTCAAAGGAAAGAGCTTCCTGCCCATCCTCATCCTGCAAAGAGGAAAAAGCAACAATTGAATACACGTCAAAAACCTCACTTTACAGCTGAAAAAGGAAGGAAATCCCAATCTCTCACATCTCTAATTCTTGTACAATTCTGCTTGTGGTACAGACAACAGGAAATAAAGTGCAATCTTCAACATCCCCACCTGTGACTGACTGCAGCTGACGTTTCCCTGAGAAGTTAAGTTAGGAGCTAAGAAATGTCTCTCATACTCGACGTGAAAATGCCCTTTCCTGGCACGTGACAGACGTCAGTTCTGCTTGCAACGGCCACGTCCTTACCTGGTCTCTGTGGAGCGGCACTAGTTCTACGGATCCGTTATTTGGGGTTGGCACAACTTTAGCCAATGTGGCTTTCTTAGGACTGGGCTCCTGAAACAGACAATACATGCATTGCAAAGAAGAGTATACTCTGAGAGACAGGAAGAATCATTTTTGGACCTTGTTAAGGGACAGAGAGTAAAGAAATCCGTGCAGCAAGGCATTTTTGCAGACCAAAAGCATGACAATCGAGGACATTTTGGGTATCTTAATCCCTCCTCAAAACAGAACCCCACCAACTAGTGTTACGCATAGGTTTGTCCCCAGCTTATGACCAGGCTAAGAAATTATAAACCAATATTATATTGAGGACAGCACACATAGCAAGGCACGGCTGCAACAATGACCGCTAAGGTGTGGGGATTGCCCTTCACCGAAGGGCCGACATACACAAAGACAGCCAGCAATACTCTGAACGCTCAAATCACCCCAGATTTGGGTCGGACCGAGCAAAGCAGTGGCGATTTGGTGCACAGCGACCCACCCGCTCCTCCCTGGGTGCCTGAAGCGGCTCCGTGGGGTCCCCGGGACCAACCTCCCGGCCCGGCCCCGCGGCCAGTACCGCGCCCGGGACTCACCCGCACACAGGTGAGCGCGCAGTGCGCGTGCACCGACCACAGCCCCGAGAGCGCCGTCAGCAGATGCACCACGCCGATAGCGGCCAGGGCCAACAGCGCGGCCTCGGGGGGCGCGGGGCCCTCCCGGTGTTCCGCCGCCTCCTCCCCCCACGCTGCCCACACCCGCGGCCCCCACAGCCACAGCCAGGCCGGGTAGAGCCCCGCCACGAAGGGCAGCACGGTGCCGTGGAGGAGCCGCGGCCGGCGGCGGTACAGCGTCACCGACGAGACCAGCTCGTCCGCGGGGCCCGCAGCCGGGCCGGCCGCCGCCATTTTCCCCTTAGCAACGGCGCGCTTCCGCTTCCGGGTGTGGGCCGTGAGGCGGCGCGCATGCGCGGTGAGCAAAACAGCGAGGAGGGGGGCACAGCGGGGGAGGGGGGTGGCGGAGGGGGCGCATGCGCGCTGGCAGCCCGGCGGCCGTGCAACAAGAGGGCACATGCGCAGAAGGGAGGGGGAGAGGCGGCGGCGCATGCGCAGTGGGGAGGGGGAGGTGGCGGCGCATGCGCAGTGAGGAGGAAGCGGCGGGATGTGAGTAGGGGGCGGCGGAGGGGGAGCCGGGTCGGGGCCTTGCCGCGCTCACTCCGGTGTCGCCCCGCAGGGAGGCGGCGTTGGAGGTGACGGCGCGGTACTGCCGCAGCGAGCTGGAGCAGTACGGGCGCTGCGTGGCCGCCAGCCCGGCCTCGTGGCAGCGGGACTGCCACAGCCTCCGCCTCGGCATCTCCCGGTGCGCCTCCGCGCAGTGAGTGAGGGGCGAGGGGGGTGAGGGGCGAGGGGGGCGAGGGGCTTGGGGGAGTGGAGGGGGAGGCCGGGGGGCTGAGGGTGCCGGGGTGTCCCCGCAGCCCCATCGTCAGGAGGATCCGCAGCGACTGCGCCGAGCCCTTCGCCGCCTTCGAGAGGTGCCTGCAGGAGAACGAGGCCGCCGTGGGGAAGTGCAGCGAGCTCGTCGCCGCCTTCCTGCGCTGCGCCGAGCAGGTGAAGGTCGCCGCGTGAGGTGAGCGGGGGCTGGGGGGGGCCTGGTTTCCCTCGAGACCTATGGCAAAGGGCCCTCCGTGCCTCGTTTCTCTTGCTTAAACAGCTGGAGTGGCCGCACTGCAATAGACCAGCCCAGCAACATTGCAATAGGCCAGCCCAAATTCTGCTTACACTTGTTTTTCTCTCCCACCCTTTGTAAGTTCCAACCTAGTGTCCTCCCAGAAAAAAAATAAAAGCTCTGGGACTGGTTGCCCAGAGAGGCTGTGGATGCCCCATCCCTGGAGGTGCTCAAGGTCCTGAGCAACCTGATCTAGTGGGTGGTGTTGGGGTTGGAACCAGGTGATTTACGAGGGCCCTTCCAGCCCCAGCTGCTCTGAAAGCATAGCAGGAAATTATGTCAAGGTTAAACCCATTAGCATGGTTCATCAGGGGAAGCATTTCCTCTGTTTGTGCCCACAAGCGCAGCAGCATGTTTTTCCAAATGGTCATTCTGTGTTGGACTACGGCGCTGCCCTGTGGCAAAAGACCCTAGGATGAAAGTGATCTTGTTCTGACATAAAGTCTTGGTTTAATTAATCAACTGGGTCATCAAGTTTGCACGGTAATATATGCAGAATGGGTTTGTTGGGTGGGTCGGGCTGCAGCACGCAGCACTGTGATAAAGATCCTGTAAGCTTCTGCCGAGCTACATTAAAGCAAATAACATACTAATCATATAGGAGCAGCCTGACAGTGACATCCTCCCGTCACCTGAAAAGGTGATTTGCTCTGCCTCACGACTGCAGTGTTGCATACCCGATTCTTTTATTTGTGCTGTTTTTTTTTGTTTTTTTTTTTTTTTTTTTTTCCCACAGGGGATCCTCGGAATGAAAGTTCATCCTCAGGAGTGAATGAAAACTCTTTCTGTGCTCTGGAGTCTCATTCCAATGCTCAGTTGGGTTGGTTCTCCCCTCTGACAAACCGAGTGCAGCCCTGTGATGTGGTTCTCTTGGTGCTTGTCTTCAACAACCAGCTGGACTCTGACACGGCTGTCAGAGCATTCCTGATCTGCTGGTCCATGTCTGCTGCTAACGCTGGGTTTTCTCTGCCGGTGCTCCATGCCCTTAGCAACTCTGTAAGTAAAAAAAATTACAGAGCTGTGCTGAACACCAAAGGATCAGCGAGCAACCTGCAGATGTACTTGAATAGGAACCAAAAGCTAAAATCAGCCTTTACCTCTTGTTCTGCAGCCTGTATTTATCAATTTCTTTGATAATTAAGTATTTTCCTTCGTCCCAATAAAAATCACTCCTGAAGACCAAAGGCCAGTTCTGGCTTTTCCCACTGACGATGGAAGCTGCCCTCAGAGCTGGACTGCCAACGCTGATGCTTCCTTGACCACAAAAGGTCCCCGCTTGAAAAATCTGCTGTGCAGCTCCCAGTTTTGGGGGTGCCCTGGCTCTTCTGCTGTTTTAGAACAGCAGAGGGAGTCTTCCTGCCAGCAGAGACGGCGGAATAACCGTGGACTCGAGAGCTCTCCTCAAATCCTGCTGCTCTATTGACAGCACAACGATCTTTCCGTGCAGGGGGGTGGGGGGGCACCAGCGGTGTTCTCACACAGGGGAACAAAGAGCTCAGCTAGAAGGAAAGGTGGTTTCTGGGCTGTAACTGTTGGGGGGGAAAAACACACAACGATGTAAGAACAGCTGGTTTTACAAGGAGTGAATTCAGAGCCAGGGCTCGTGAGACCTGCGAGCGTTCTGCAGAGGCGCCGCGAGCTGTGGCTCTACTCCAGCTGAAAACCGCTGAGGGTCTGCTGCTGTGCAGTGGGTAAGGTGGGACTGAGAACCCCCCCCAGCAAAAAACGAGTCTCTGAGGTTTAGAAAGTCCTTTGGGATACTCGCAGGCCAGCTACAAGGAAGGAGAAACGAGCTGTTACGGCCTGCTTACACAAAATGTCTGCTGAGCTTCAGGGCTTTGCTGCTGTCCAGAGTAGCAGCTTCCAGAAAAGTTAGAGGGAAGCACAAACCAACAATTTCCAGCAGCGTGCAGCCGGCAGAGCGCACGCAGAAGGTGTCGTGTACAGCACCAGCAGTCTCTGAAAGCCCAGCGCAGCTTTGCTGCGTTTTCAGCGTAGGGTTTTTGTCCCCCTAAGGGCGAGGCATGGAGCAGGAAACTTGGCTTTGACCTGGTTCCCAGGGGTTCATACCCCCTTCCTGGGACACATTAATCCTTAGCCGTGCTTCAGCCAGGCACAAGTCCAAGCTTTTGCCTTTGAGCCTGTGGTGTTTGGCAAACATCACTTAGCATTTTCCAGTTGGGCAGAGTTTAACTCCTTTGGGGAGAGGGACGGCAGATTGAAGTTGATCTGTTCCAGCTTCTAGCAGAGCCTGACTCACGAGGCTGGCCGTCGGCGTTGCTGTCTGCCGCGCAGAGGTGGCTGCATTTCAGCAGTGATGGGATTCAAAGCGTGTCTAACAACATGTATGCAAAAACCACTTTGTTTCCTTTTATCAAATGCTGCAAATGGGGAAAGAAAAAAAAAAAAAAAGGTAAAGATAAAACATGTTTTATCTCCTGGTGGAAAAGCAGAGAGAAAAAGGTGACGGTGGCTTTCCTTCAAAGTGAATTTAGAGGAGGCAAGTGCTACCAGAAAAGGAGGAGAAATCTTTTGAAATTTATTTGTTCTGGGCAGGACCCTATTAGTCAGAAATGTCTGCGGCCTGAATAGCTTTATTAAGGGTGCCGTTAGACGGGAGCGAAGGTGCTTTACATGTTGTTGACATTGTATTGAAATGTCAGCCTGTCAGCAGAAAAGCCATTTTTCATTATGTTTAAGGTGCAGTGGGCCCCCTCTTAAGCCCGGTTATGTCTCCTCCTTCTCAGGAGCCTGAGCCGCTCTATTATTACTTGCTCAGGCGCGTTAACCACTGAGCTGCCGTTGCCATCGACGAGCCAAACGCTCGCAGGGTTCAGTAAACTTCCTAGGGAGAGGGGGCAGAGGAAAATGCTGCTCCGTCCCGCTTCTGCGTGCAGTCGAGGAGATAAAGGCTTTCTGAGAACATACCGGTGAGGCAGCTGCAAGTTTCACTCTGAATAAAGGATGTCCTCGTACAGCTTTCACTGCACAAATGTCACATAGCAGAGAACTGGGACAGAACCTCCCCGAGGAGGGAAGTCTTGGGGTGGTGGCTGCTGTTTGAAATCGGTGCTTTCGTCAGCTTACCGGCGCCCTCGGAAGAGCTTCTAGGCGAAATCAATTTGTAGCCTTGTCAAATTTGTTCAACGTCGTGGAAAGTGAAGGGAATATCAGCGATTTTCTGCAACTGGCTGTGCCAGAAAATGGCTGGAAGAAGGCGAGGAGGGTGTTGCTCCTTAGCCTGAAGGGAAGCTGTAGCTGCATGCTGGAGCAGGCTAAGTCTAGGCCCTCTCCTAAGCACGGAGCAGGGGTTTTGCAGCTCCTTTTCCTCTTCTTTCTAACTTTGTGGCCTGCCTGCTCTGGAATAAAAATGGATTAGCAATTACCGCAGTTGTTTTCATCGGCAAATGTGAGGGAAGGGCTGCTGGTGCGTGATAGAGGCTGGAAATAGGGCAAAGCCAGATGCAGAGGGCAAGTCCCAGGAATTGTAGGAATAAGGTCTTACCTCCAAATCCAGTTTTCTAGTCCAGCCATACAAACACCTCCTAAAAGGAGCATCGGTTGCTCCGTTTCCTCTCCCAAGGTCCAAATTGCCAAGGGAGAGGTCTGAAAAACCTGAGAGTGAAACAAGAATTAGGGAACTGGGAAGCGTTTTCTTTGTTCCTGCACTGCAGGAAGATGACAGCACCTCACACCGCCGGGTTTCATTAGGCCAGGTCTGTGGAAACGAGCGCAGGAAGCAGTTAGAGGTAGATCAGATGCTGACATAAAGCCGAGCAGGGGGAAGAAGACCTCAGGCAGTCCATCAAACTGGTAGGTGCAGCTTTACCTCCAAAGGCTGCAAAGACTCGGCTAAATTAATGCCAAGTGGCTGAAATCAATAAGGGAATAAGCCCGTCTTTCCCAGAGTGGGAGGCTTAGGGAAAAAATATACATGTATTTAGACCAGGATTTGGCTAGATTGAACCTCTCACATCCTCACAAACGCAAAATAGCCGAAATAAACACTAAAACCCTGCAGCAACGAGGAGAGGAACCCAAAGGACAAAGCTCTGAGATGCCTGAGGACCAGGAGGGCAGTGTCAGACTTTTGAGGGCAAACGATCCAGATCCGTCGTTCACCAAGTCATGTCTCTACTCCTGTTACTTCTGGCATGGGCTTTTCCGTTCTCACTCGGTGATCATCTCCCTGTTTGGTGCTTTCTCCACTTTTAATTGCTCTCAACGCTTGTTTTCAGGCGGATGTGCGTCTTGGCCGGTAGTTTAAGCAACCTGGATGCCAGCGCTGTTTTCACTTACCCTCTGTCTTTCTGTGGGGCCTGGGATGCTAATCATGACATGTTCCGTGCCTCTGATCACTCACCTCTGAAATAAATAACACCTACCTGGCTGGGAGTAATGAGGGATAATTAATTAATATATGCAAAGGGTTCTGAGGTCCTTAACTAAGAGAAAGCTAAGAATCACGAGGTTCATTCTCTCCTTTATTTTTGCTCAATTTCTTTTTGGTTTAGAACTCAGAATAAGAAGTTAAGCGTGCCAGGGCTTTTTTTTTTTTTTTTTTTTTTTTTTTTTTTTTTTTTTTTTTTTTTCAGCCTGTTGCTTTAACTCCTGTTGATGTCACTTTTCCTTTCAAGTGGAACTCTAAAACCGATGAGGTAAATTACACACGATCCTAGAATGAGGAACTAACAAAAACATCTCTTTAATTTTTCATCCAGAAAATATTCTCGTTTTACACTCTGCTTCTCTTACTTAAAGGAGCCATAAATCAGCGTGTTCCTTTGGTGTTTGCAGTCACCGGGAGAGATTTAGTGCTGCTGGCAGGGCCAGGGCTGAAATGGGCAGCAGCCGAGGGCAGGGAGCTGTGCAGAGCCACATTCCATCCACACACACGTTTGCTTTGCTTGGCTGATGTCCAGTTGGTTTTTGAGCCCCTTGCAAGCATGAGGGGAATTGGATGGGCAGGCAGGGGGACGTTTTTCATCCGGTGGTCACCTTGATTCGCTTTTATTCACCTTTATTCTCTCTGGAGAGAAAAGAGAGGACGTCCAGGTGTTTCAGCGCGCTGAGGGCATTCCCTGACCCTCCTGCGCAGCCAACGCATTGGCATCGTGCAGCCGAGGGCTTGTGTGAGGAGAGCAAATCTTCTGAAAATGCTGAGCAAAAGGGGAAAGCCAGAAAGCCTGGGTGCAGGTGGCTCTGTTCTTCGCTCTGCTGCCGAGTGACCGGAGCCTTTTCCTGGAATTATTTCCAGGTCCCGTGATAGCCGTGAGACTTAGCTCCCTGACGTCCCCAGGAGCTTTGGGAGAGGCACGTTGTTATCCCCAGGGTGCAAAAGGGTCAGATCCCTTCTGCGCCAGGGTGGGTGATGGCCACAAAGCTGCCTCTGCCTCTCCATGCCTGCCCCGGCCCCTTGGCTCTGCAAGAACGGATTTCCAGCTGCAAGAGGGAGCAGGTTCACCTGCGATCACCAAACTCTGACACCTGGCCATGCCGGTGATGCTAAAAGCAGCCCCGTCCTTAGGACTGATGCCGGGAGAGGCGTCAGGACTCGCTTGGCAAGCCCGTTAGCTCCCCAGGCACGGACAGCACCAGCTGTGGTTCTGGTGCCCACCTTTCTGCTTTCCCTCTGCTCCTTTCAGGCAGAATCCAGACCTGGGGGGCACCTGCATGCCAACAGCTGGTCGTTTCTATAGGGTATAACTCTGAAGTGGCTTTTGCACTCGATCTCTCGTCACCATCAGGCTCCTTTTCTCAGCAGCTCCGGGTCTAGCACAGCTCCTCACAGCAGCTCACCGGCTTTATTTATTCTGGTTGGGATTCTAGCTCCTGGGACTCCTGCTGTTGAGCTGGCTGGGAGCTGCCAGCACGAGTTCCTCGGCTGCTCCAGGATAGCTCGCTCCTGGGGAAGCGAAGGGAGCTGGGCTGTCCGAGGAGCCCAGGCCAGCCTTCCCTGGGGCTGCCCATGCGTGCAGGTCGTCTGACTGTGCTGAGGCAAGCTTCAGGTTTCCACTTACAGTTTGCTTTTTATTTTCAAATGTACATGCAAAAAAAAAAAAAAAAAAAAAAAAAAAAAAAAAAAAAACATCGGCACATCACAGCACTAGATCACAACGAAGAGAAGGGAGGGTTTCAGTGGGTGAAGCTGGCTCCAGCGTCCGGGGGAAACACCAATTTGCACAGAGTTCACCGTAACATTCTCTTAAAACTTAAGCTAAACTGAGACCGTCTTTGTGCAAAAAAAGAAACGTACAGCTTCTGGAGTTTTTCAGTTTCATTTCTTACGGGTGGATGACCACACAACAAAGGTGGAAGCCAACCAACTGCAGTAGCTGGGTCTAGAACTTGTCTTTGTGGGCAAATGCACATCAGAAATGTCTGTTTCTGCAAAAGGCTCCCCCTTCCCTCCCGAAAAGAAATGCCAAAGCGTCTGTAAACTATGTACACAGGCTGATGGTGAGAGCAAAGGAGAGTCCAGCTACAGAATCTGGCACTGCAAACACAACGGGACGTGTCACATTCACACAGCTTTATTAAAGGTGAAGCAATGGCGGAGCGGGCTTTATGGGGCTGCGGTTCTGTTACACAGCATCTTTATGTCCTTTATGTTCTCCATCAGTAGTCTCGAGAAGGTGAAAAATTCATGATAAGAAGCAAAACGCATCAGGACTGCATCTCCTTTCATCCCCAAAGCCAGGATTATATAGTTCCTGGGTATCTTCCTCCATAACCACAGACAACAATAATTAGCCTTTTTTTTTTCTTTTTTCTTTTTTTTTTTTTCTTTTTTTTTTTTTTTTTGTCTTATTTGAGAGGATACACACCTTTACAATCAGACCGGCAAGCCTGTGGAGGCGTAGAAGTAAAACACCACAAACAAACAGCAGCCAGCCAGGTTCTCGGGTTGCATTTCTCGGCTCACAACCCTGGAGATGGAGATATGAAAGTCGTCGTTTCCTTCTGGAGTTGTCTGCCAGATAGTCACTGTTCAAACAGACATGGGAAGGTTGGTTCTGAAGGCCCTGGTCCCTTCAGCTGGCATGCTCTTGGGGAAACCCGACCTTTCTAAGAATACTGGCTGTCCTTCACAAACACAAAGAACCAAATCCCAGGCCTGGGGCCTGGGCAGCAGACTGAAGGATTTCCCTTTGGTAATAATTCGGGCTCCCATTCTCTGCTATCTCTTTCTTGCCCATTTTTGTGGCTGTTCACGTCGGCACCCGTCGGCTTCTCGTAATTCTCACCTGCCCCAGGCGGGAGGGCATCGTGATGAAAGAAATGGATTCTTTCATGAGAAAAAAATGGGAGAAAACGGATTTCTGCTTACTATCCACAGCGGAGACGCGCTTTTCTCTTGGCTGAGTCCTGCTGTCACCGCTGGGCTGTCCTCAAAGCATGATCCAGATGTAGCCTGCTGGAGGTAAGTGAGATAATGCAACGCGATTTCTTTCTCCCATCAGTTGTCGGAAGGAAGCGGGGTGTTAGGATGCCTGAAAGAGGAGCCAGAGTGGGAAATCCTGCTATGGAGAAGGGGCTTTCCAGCAGGAATATTTTTAGAGCAAAACCATTTCACTGTGCTGTTTTAAAAAGGAAACAAACAGAAGATGGTCTTTGTTCCGCCCATAAAGGGAGTAGAAGTGCCCCTTTAGAGAAAGAAAGACAGACGTAAAGGCAATAGAAAGCTCGCTGTGGATGTGTTACACTTCTCTTGGCATCCTTGAGCATGACAGAGCACGAATGCTGCTGTTTCTTGAAGCAGATATCCGAGCACAGCCGTTTCATTCCGGAGCCAGGCTGTCATGCACTTCTGAAATGTCAACCATTAAAAAACCGTACCATGCCAACTGATGGACAGCCACGAAGAGAATCTCTGAAGCAGCAGTGGCATCCCTTAGAGATGCCTCAGGACCTCAGCTTTTGCTGTAGAAAATTAACCTTGTCCCACAGGCTGGGAAATGAGGCAAAACAGCCCGGCGGGCAGCTCAGCTGCAACCACGACTTAAATAAACAGAGTTTGTGTGGGAAGGGCACCTGCTACTTCGGGGGGCCACCCTGGTTAGCTTGGCCAGTCTTTGTTTGAAGGACATAATGCTCAAAAGCTTAAACACTGGACAAACTGCTAAAGGTACAGCTAAACAACATCATACCATCGATCTACTCGTGGCTAGGAAAAGAAAAGAAAAGGAGAGAGGCGATCCAAAGTCCTTCAGGCTGTGAAAGGTCCCTGTGGGTTAGTGCTCGTGTGTGTGGCGGACCCAGCTGCCTCCTCTGCTGTGCAGTGCTCAAGGAATGTCTCTGACGGTCTCAGTCTTGTTTCTCCTCCCTCACCCCCACTTCTGAATTTGGAGCAGCATCCACCCGAGATCCTCGCGAAGAGCCGGGAGCTTTTCTATGGTCAGGAGGTGAAGTAGGAGCTCTGCATGGAGTAGAGTCGGTCGATGGGATTGCCCACGCGGGCCTGGAGGAGGTTGGCCTCAGCCGTGGACAGCAGGCAGTCTCCCAGGTGGCTGATGCTGTCGCTGTCCATGTCGTGGAAAACTCCTTCCGAGTCTGGAAGAGGAAGGAGAGGGAAATAAGTGGGGACGTGGCACGATCCACTGGGGGAGCTGGTGTGCGGCTTCATCACAAAGACAAACCACCGTGAGCACGAGGGGACCCCACGCCGGGACCAGCACTGGGCACGGCTCTTCCCTCCCTCACCCAAACATCTCTCGTTGGAGAGAAGACCCCAGGCTCCCTCCCCAGCCTCCAGCAGAGCTCAGCCCGAGGCTGTGGCCTTGCCAAACTTCCCCTGAGAAAGGCTCTGAGCTACGTCCAAGTCCCATGGACCGTTGGCAGGGTTGGATTCATGGCTTGGGCAGCTTTGGTGCAGGGCCGTGGCTTCGGTGCAAGCTCCCCGGCGCTCTCGTACCGTAGGGGTGCAGATGGTCTCCTGGCAGCTGGGGCGGTGTGAGCCCTTGTCTGTACAAGTCTGTGCTGTAGCCGTTCTGATCCAGGGGCAGCAGCTGCTGCTGAGGGATGCGAGGATAGGGAACCATCAGCCCGTCCAGGCCGTGAACGCTTGCACCGTCTAAAGACACAAGCAGTGGGATGGGTTGGAGAAGGGGCACGCAGCACGGGTGCAAGAACGTTATTCACGTCGCTGCGTGGCAGTCCCAATTGGGGTCAGTGCTGCACAGGGCTCGGGGCATCCGTGCAACGTGGACACAAGGTTATAAACATCCGTGCAAGGTTCTAAAAAGGATCCTCTTCCCAGGAAGAGGACAGGCATGCAGCATCGTGAGTACCCCCGAGTCCCGCCGAGCATTACCCAGTATCGTTCCACCTTTGGGGTCACCGACAACCTGCCTGCTCCCTGCTAATCCCCGTGTGCATTCCCTCTCCGATCTGTTCGAGCCGATCCCCCCCACCCCAGCCTGCAGCCCCCGGCGCTGTCGGCGTGCCCCCCAGCTCCTCACCTTCGCTGTCGTCGTTGCTCTGCCTGCTGTTGCGGCCGGTCCCCCTCCCGCTCCCCAGGCGAGGGTTGCCCAGCTGGTCTTGCTCTTGCTGTTGCTGCTGCTGCTGTTGCTGCCTGCGAGCGATCTTCTTCATCTGCAAGGAGACCGAGACCCCAGATTTGAGGCTCTGAGTAGGGGGGAGAGGCAGCAGATGACTGCCACCAAGCATTGCCATGGTGTATCCCTGCCAGGCTGCTCGGGGTGACTCCTCTGCGGTCACCATCCTCTACACCCGGCCGAGACAAGCCCTGTGAGCAGCGGGGCTGGCAGGGAAGGCTGTAGGATCTTTGCGGGAGATGCCACGCACAATTTAAAAGGCAAAGGACTTTGGTTTACTGCAAAGGCAGGCTCTGCTTTCACATTCTGCACCGCTGGAAACATTTTCCCTGCAACTTCTAGAGGGAAGAAGTGGGGAATCCTTCCAGTCTCCCCAATCTCAGTGAGGGGGAAAAAGTAGCAAGTAGCAAATGAATAATAATAATAATAAAGGAGAACATTTAAGCTCTGCAAACCTCTATAGGTTTCTTACATTCCTCTAAGCTTTTGCTATTATTAGATCCCTGTTGCACAACGAGGTGGACCCGTGGTTTGGTCCCGCGTAGCTGTTCTGTTCATTTTCTCTTTTCCTGAGCTATTCTGTGTTTCCTTTGAATTGGATGAGTGTGTGATATCCCAGCCGTGTCGGGAACACAGCTGTGGGGCAGGGACCGTTGCTCACCTTGGCTCTTTGGTTCTGGAACCAGACCTGCACCACCCGCACCGTCAGGCCCGTCTCAGCCGCCAGGGTCTCCCTCACCTGTCCGCAAAACGAAGGGGCGGAGAGCTGAATCAGAAATTAATTACGCTTAAAAGGGTCCAAGCCTGCAGCCGTGTAACGGCCCCGTCATACCTTCCTGCAAGGCTTTGAGGAAACCTCGAAGGAAGCCTTGAAGGCCCGCCGCTGCTGCGTGGTGAGGATGGTGCGCGGGCGCTTGGAGCGCTTGTGGTCTTTGCTCTCCTCGCCGCCCTTGCCGTGCGAGTGGCTGCCGTCTTCGTCCTCACTTTTCACTGCAATGGAAGGTCGGGAGTGGTGGCTCAGCAGAGAGAGGCCTTTCCAGGCCATCTCCCAGGGCAAGGATTCAGAGGCACGGTCAGTTTTGCTCCTCACGAGGAGCGATTTGGACCAGAAGTGCAGAACGAAGCCAGGAGGGCTCACGGGCTGAGCTGTGGCTCAGGGGAACACGGTCAATACGCGGCGGTGCTGAGGGACCAGCCTGGCCCTGCACCTTCCATCCCATAATGTCTCAAATCAGCCCAACCAACCCTCTCCAGACACACCAAATAAATCAGGTACCCCCTGGGCTGCCCATCTGCCCTCACCGAGGGGGACAAGGCGCTACAACCTCCACCCACCTCCTCCTCCTCCGGAGCCTTCCTCGGAGTTAATTAGGGACTGGCAGCAGGACGAAGAGGCTCACGGGGATGAGCTCACCCCTTCCAAATACCACCATACCCCCAAAGGCCCCCCCGCCCGCCCCCGCTCCCCACCCTCGGCGCTGCTCCAGCCCCTCACCAGACTCGGTGGGTGCGGGGCTGATAGCGCTCAGCATCTCCTTCTCCTTCTCGTAGTCGCTGCGGCACAGCAGCTGCCCCTCCTTGAGCACAAACTCGTCCCCCCGCTGCAGGCGCCGCTCGCACTCGCAGCAGTAGAAGCAGTGGACGTGGTAGACGTTCTCCAGCACCCGCATGATGAGCTCGGACGGGGCGATCGCCTTCAGGCAGCTGCTGCACTTGGTCTGGAACAGCCTGCAAGGAAGGTCCTGGGGTTAGGCGCTTGCACAGGGCTGCTGGGGGCAGAATCACACAACCACAAAATAGCCCGGGTTGTAAGGGACCCCCAAAAGCTCACCAGGTCCAAGCTTTTGGTGCGAAAAGGGAGCCTGGATGAGATTACCCAGCACCCTGCCCAACTGCACCTTGAAATCCTCCAGTGGTGGGGACTCCACCACACCCCTGGGGAGGTTCCTCCAGGGATTGTTCTCACTGTAAACCATTTCTTTCCTGCGTTAAGATGAAGGCTGCCCTGGTCCAGCTTGTGCCCATGGCCCTGTGTCTTCTCCACGTGGCTCCTCGTGGAGAGAGAGCTGCCATCCACTTCGTAGCCACGTTTAAGCACCAGAACACCACAATGAGGTCCACCTGAGCCTGCTCTTCTCCAGGGTGAAAACACCCAGCTCCTTCCACCCCTGAGGGGCTCAGGAAGCCAAGGAAGGAAGTGGGTGGATGTGTGGAGCCACACATCCAGCAAAAAAAAAACCTCCTTCTCGGGGGCTTCCTGACCACCTCTAACCCCTTGGAGGAACGCAAACATGGCCTGGCCCGTCGGGACAGAGCTGGGTGTCCCCTCGTCCTCTTTAGGGCTGTTGGCTGCCTGGCTTCACCAGGTTCATGGCAGATTTCCTCTGCGGACCCCCCCAGGACAGTCCCCAGGGCTTGGCAGAGCCTGGCGCGGGGAGTCCCACCGGGAGGTGTTTGTGCCCCACTCCGTGTCCAGAGAGAGGAATAAACAACTGCGAGCGCCCCGCGCACCGAGCAGATGGTTCTGATGAAGTAATTTGGGATCTAAACAAATGTGAGCGGCGGTGGCTGCCGGCTGACAGCTTCTATTTAGCCACTTGACAAGAGAAAGTAATAAAATAGGGATTAATTAGGCTGTTGTTTAAACACACAGGATCTTCCCCACCAGCAGGGAACTCATAAACTGGGATTGAGAACAAGACTAGGTTAATCCTCCTGGCAAACTCTGTGGAGCAGGATGAAGAGGCTTACAGGGGTGGGCTCATCCCTTCCAAATACCACCATGGATTTGTGCTGTGCGGTGGCTTTCGGCTGCGGTGTCTGGGACATTCCAACTGGAATGGTGTGGGATTTCTCTCTCCTTTGTGTGAGTGCGTTTGCACGCATGTTCCTCGCCCTGCCTCTCCCTCTCTCCCTTTCCTCTTTGTCTTTCTGTAATTCACACTTGAAAAATAATAACTGAATTTGAGAGGAATTGCGGGGAGTAAAGAGCAGCCTTTTAGCCATAACCTCAGTGTCTTACGGAAAGAGCAAGCTGGGAGCGTGTTCCAGGCACAAGCCCAGCCCAAATCTGGGCTGAGTCCAAACCTGTCCCTTTCCTAACACCGACATCCCTTCTGTTACGGCAGAAGTGAAATAGTAAAAAGAAAAATAAATAAATAAATGAAAAGCACAACCCAACAAAAAACCAACCCAACCCATCAAGAGAGCCAATCCGCAGTCGTGGCTTTCTGGGACCGGTCAGGAGCAAGTGACATGCGACCAACCATTCGGTTATTAATGTTCCTGGACTTCAAGCCCGGCTGGAGCGTGACGATCGTGTAGCCGGAGCCCTTGCCTGCTGTGTTCTCACCCAGGGGTTCCCACCTCGATCCTGCTCGCTGGCCGTGGCACCCAGCCAGCCGCAGGTGGAGGGCTCCGGGTGGAGGAGGATCTGCCCACGTCGCTGGCAGAGGCTCCAGAGGCTGACCATGTCCTCAGCCCCCGTTTCCAACTCGAATCTGCCTTTATTCCGTGCCCATGACTTTGTTGTGTCTTTATTTTCTTGAGAGCCACTTATAATTTGTTGTGCCAGTTGTGGGAAATCACGCCATTCTCTCAAAGTTCCTGTCCCTTATCCCGCAAACAACCAGTTTAGGAGTGAGTGCTGAATTTCAGAACTTCTGTCCCCAAAGAAAGCTCTGCCTTGCCTCTTTGTATGCTGCTGTGTAGCTGAATCTGCTGCCACAAATACCACTTGACTTTGAGACAAGCCAGCCCCATGCTCCCACCCGCTGAATTTTTTGGAGGTTTTCTCCTGTAGGGAGCCCGGGTTCAGCCCAAGAGCCCCAAATCCAGAGAGGGAAGCGTTAAGACCACATCCCATCAAACCAAAGCTTTACTTCACCATCTTGGCCTGCCTCCAAGCAAGGAAGGGGAGAGTTTGGGAAGACGCTGATGGAAAACTCTCTGTATGGATCCATGCTTGTGTTTCCTCAATTATTTGTACCCAGTTAGAAGCCCAGCGCTCCTGGGGCCTTTCATATCTCCACCCTTGGTGACATTGCTGGTTGCTTGGGCAAAATGTCCAGAAAATTGCCCAGAAACAGCAAATAAAGGAAAGCTTTGAACCTGGGCGCAGTGGGATGTATGAAGCAGAGCAAGGAGATGGAGGTACAGAAGTTGGGGCTGGGAAAGGAGACCCATTCCCCTGCAAGGCAACAAACCCATTCCCCCTGCCGCAGTCGGGACCAGGCAGTTAGCAAGCCTCATGTGAAGATCTTGTCATGTGCCAGATTTCCCCGAAAAGGTTTTTTTTTTTTTTTTTTTTTTTTTTTTTTTTTTGTGCAGCTAGCAGGTGAGGGAAGTGCCGTTACTGCAGCGTAACTCAATAATGCTATTGGCACTGCGAGGCTCGCACACTCCATCTCCCAGCTAAGCCCCGAAAACAAATCCACTCTGCTTTGTACTAATTGAAGAAAACATTCAGCAAGCAGCTCATAAACACGGTGTCAGCTCGCATTACACAAAATTAAAATTCTCAGCCCCTCCAACACCAGGAATTCCTAAAGAGGCTGGTTTTAATATTGCCTGAATCCGTTTAAGTCAAGGTAATATTGTTTAGGTTGCCATAGGAACAAAACACATCTCTGTGGCTGGCAGTGGGTTCCGAGGAGGCTGGGGAGGCTGAGCGGCGAACGCGGCTGCCCGACGTCTGGGATCGGCTGCCTGGAGAAAGCACGCCGAGGGATGGTCCAAAACCGAAGCGGGTTCCTGGGTTCGTAATGAAAAGCGCGTTGAGGAGCAGCAGCGACACGAGCAGGATGTCTGCGAGCTGGTGGAGAGGGAGCAGCAGCAGGAGCCCTTCCGAGGGCTCGTAGCTCACTGCCGCCGCGTCCCGTTGTCTGGGAGGACCGTTGTGCAGTGCCAGCCTCGCTGTCCGTGTGTCTCTGTTTGTCCTAAAATCCCCCTGCTGACCCCGCTTTTTGGCTGGGTCTCCACACTCCCATGTCCTTAACCCCCACGTTTCCTCAAGAAGCTGAGTCTGATAAGATTTCCTTACGGGAGCTGTGATTATCAATTTTTATTCCTGGGGATGTTCAGAAACCATCCAGCAAGCAGAGGCAGGTGCCCGCACACAGCATTCACCGTATGCATACAGACACGTGTCCCGCATCCTTACCTGCCTGACTCAGGTTAATTTTCCCTTTGCAAAAGATGGGATTGGATTTTCCTGCTGGGGAAAGGCTCACCTTGATGGGAAAAACCATCAGGAGCTGGGAGGCGGATGGGTTTATAAGCCTGAACGTCTGTGGAGATTGCAAGCTGCATGGCTGCTCGTGGGTCAGCATCGTAAGAGAGACTTGGGGCTCTGGGGACAGATTTTGGCAGCCAGTTCCTGGAGCTGGTGGATGCTGGATGCAAGAAGAGCAGTGTGGGCAGAAGAGCAGCGTGCGGCGACCACGCGGCATAGGGCAAGGACATCAGTATGGCTCGGAGGCAGCGTGTCTGTCACCCAACAAGGATGGAGATGCAGCACATCTTAGGAGCTTTGCTGCTGGAGGCCAAATTCACCGGCTGCCCATGCTGTTTCTGCAGGGAGCTCTCGGAGACCAGCAGCAGGGCTGTGCGGCTGGCACAGTTGCAGAAAACCCCAATCACTGCCTGCAGGAGCACAGGCAGCAGCACGCTGATTTGCAGTCTGGAAGTCCCAGCGCTGTTGCTCTATGGCTCCTTTCATGCCTGGGCACTCGAGTAATGCCCAGCACCTTTTTGAAGCTGAAATCTTGCTCAGCGTCATGTATCGAGGAGTTATGCGCTATGGAAAACAGTTTCTTTCCACTATTCAATTCCCTTGCTCTGCTGACACTTCCAAATGAGTGTCCTCACTCTTTATTTTCTGTTAATTCGCTTTTCTTTTAATAACAAAGACCAGCAAAACAGCTGGGAGAAACCAGCACGTTGTTCATCTTCCCTTGGAAGTTCCGTAAAGTTTCGAAGTGTTGAGCCCAGGCAAGAGGCATCGCAGCAAAGCGTCCTCTGCGTCCACCCCTGCGTATTGCCAAAGGAGCTGCAAACTGCTCTGAGGTCTTCCCACCTCCTTTCAGACATTTCACGGGCTGCATTCATCAGATTCCAGCCCTGGTAAACCACCCCAGTGCCCGGCTGTCTGCTAATCCTGGCTGAGCATCCCCGTTGCAGTGCAGGATGAGAGGCTCTGACCTGCAGCAGCAGCACAGGGGATGCTGACCCAGGCCTGGGAAGGGTAATTTGGAGCGCATACGATTGCATCGATGGGATTAAAAGGTGTTAATGAAGCAAGGAATAAGCTGGGAGGCCTGTGCTTCGTGAAACTAGCTTATTTAGTTAGGGTTTAGTCAAAATGAAGCAGTCCAGGCTTAAGCAAGGTCTGTTTACTTAACACTGAGCTGCAAAATCCATTGTAGCTGGCTGAAATATTGAAGTGGAGCTTGCAAAGCCGCAGGCCAGATTTCGGGCAGGGGGCTAGGGGCGTGACGGGGACATACAGGGGAAACAAGGAGGCAATGACAGCACAATATGCTCTTTCATTCCCTCCTGCACCAGCCGCGTTCCCCAGCTTGGCCATACTGAGTGGCACCGGGGCACGGGGCAGCAAAAAATTTCCTCGTGCTGAATCTCTGGCTTCTCGCAGCAACGTTTGGGTCAGAGAGAGGGAGGAAAGTGGGGGCCAACAAGCTGATCTCGGCTCCCTCCAAAGCTCTTTGTGGGCTAGGTGAGGAGGTTTACCCCCAGCAGGGCACTTTGCGCATGGAATTGTGCAAGGCACACTCAAACCTGACCCTCGCCGTCCATCGCTGGAAGCACAACTTGGAAGGATGAGGGCAACACCACGGCCACGGAAAAGGAAGGATTTGGGGATGTTGGCTGTGAAAAGCAACCAAACCTCAGCATCTCACAAGGGTGGTCTGGCTTGTCCCGACCCCGTGAGTGCACTCAGCCTCCATCCAGGAGCCGAGAGGTGTCAGGAGCCCTGCTCCCGGGGCTTGGTTCTGTTCATGTCAGAGATGGAAACCGATGCTGGAAAAAAGATCCGAACCAGAAGCAAAACAAAACAACAACAACAAAAAAAGCAAAACAACACCAAAGAGGTTCCCAAAGCCGGAGAGATTCATAAATATTAAAGTGACACGAGTGAAATGCTACTGAAAGATTTAATACTGTGCTGCTGCTCTGTCCCTCAAGGGGTTAACCCCCCCACTGCGAGGATATTACTGCCAGCACGGTGGCACCGAGCCATCACCATATAATCTGATGAACTCTTTTATTAAATTTCACAGGCCTGTCTTCTTTATTAAAATCTCCCAGAATTCATAGGGCGCCTGTCATATCACTGCTGAATGCTAACAAAAAATGCGTGTTTCTTCTTTTATTATTTTTTTCCCCCCCTCTCCTACCTCTGAGGACCGCCGGGGAGGGTTGCGTTGCGGTGGCTCTGCCAGGTGAAGGGGAGGTGGCAGGGGAAGGCGGTGGGAAAAAGGCGAAGGAAAAACTCCCTCCGCACCCCACGGGTGCTCCCCGCGGGCACAGCTCGATGGCAAGGAAAACTGGTCCCCAGATTGAGTTTTTTTCCTGCAAAACCCATCTCCATGCAGGCACCCCATGGTGGGAGGAGCGGGGTAGGACCGCACCTTGAAAAAGGGTCCAGAAGAGAGGGACGGCAGCGGGACGGAGCCTGGAGCTGCTGCCCCCTGCCCCTAACGCCCTGCCGGGCATCCGAGCTGCCCTGCGAGCGCCCTGCGAAGCTGGGGATGCTCTGGGAGATGTGTGCAGGGAATTTGACCGCTTCTCAAACCTTCAAAAAGGTTCCTTCCCGGCTTGGATCCCACACCAGGCCATCCCTGAGCTGTGGGAAGGTGGGATGCTCACCTGGGCTGCGCTGGCACTAGGCTGCAGCTTTGCTTTTGCATCCTCTGGAGCACGCTTTAATGCTTGCTTTCGTTTTTTTTTTTAATGGGGGTCACATCTCGGGCTGACCAGGGGCAGGCAGAGCGGGCTGCCGGATGCACAGAGCTCGGGCGCAGCATTTATTTTCCTGTAGCTCGTTGCAGGTTGCTGCTGCAGCTCAGAAGCTCTGGTGGGGCCTTGCGCTCGGTGCATATTTTTATCGCTCGGTGCATATTTTTATCGCTCGGTGCGTATTTTTATCGCTTGGTGATGTTCTGCCAGCTGCCTAAAGAACAGAGCAAAGCCCGATGCTGCTGCAGCACCGAAGAGGTGAGCCCAGCCCCCTGCCTGCATGCCCAGGAAGGGTGCTTTCCTCTCCCTTTGGAAATCAGTTCCTCTCCCAAGCATAAAGCTTGACAATCACACTCAGCCTGCCTCCTGCTTCTCACCCAGCTCTGAAGAAGCTCCAAAAAAGCGGGCGCCGCACCTCTGACGGGTGGCGCATGGCGAGACCCCCCCCCCCTCCAGGATGCTCCTCTCCCGTTCCCCCCTTCTCCAGCCAACACGACCCGCGAGCTCGCCCCGGCTCCGCGGGCTCGACGCCGGAGTTATCAATTCCTATCGATTTTGTCCTGCCTTATTGCAGGGCGGCGGGCAGCTCCATTAGTATGCCCGGCAGGAGAAGGGCTCCTGCGCTAGTAGCTAGGGGTGATATTACCCACCCCGATAGTATCCCGGCTCAATATCCTGTTTCTCCTTTTCTCATTTCCTGTTTGCAGGTCTGAATGCGAGCGTTGTCACAGCGCGAGGGGGGCAGGCAGGGCTGGGGGGGAGACAGCAGGACAGTGTGTGCCGGGGAGGGGAGGGGGGGGGGGGCCGCACCCGGGGGGGCGGGGGGGGGGGGGGGGGGGGAGGCAGAAGGGCTGCCGACACTTTTATTACAGATTTAATAATGACAAAAGAACATCATTAAACATTCATTAGAATTATTTAATTAAATTTTACTTTGGAGGGGGAAGAGGGGAGAAAAGAGAAAAAAAAAAAAGAGGAGAGAGAGATTAGATATGATGTAAAAAGCAATATTGATTGAGAAAAGAACAAGCTGGGGAGATGTGATTTAAATTAAACTCCGGGCTCTCTCCCTCTCCTCTCCGTTTTAAGCGAGGAAGGGGACGTGTGGCGGCAAGGGGGGGGGGCTCGGCAACCAGCAGCAAAGCAGGAGGCACGTCCCTGGCCGGGCCACCGTGGGTGACACCGAGCTTCACCGCGCCGCCACCAGCAAAACGCCCCCGGTGCCGTCGAGGGTGCTCGGATACAACCGAGCCCCCCCCGGGGTTTTTGCACGTCCCGCAGGCTCCCTGTGCTGCGGTTCCCCGTGGGGGTCAGGAGGAACGGAGGTCCCCGCCGCGAGGGCATCGACGTCCCCTTAACGTCCTTTAAAACAGGACTGGTTTTGGAAAGGATGCGAATGCCCACCCGGCGCGACCGCGGCCCCGAAATATCTCAGCACTGTGGTTAAGGACGGAGAATGGAGGTGTGTGTCTGCTAGCGGCCACCTTAGGAAAGGTTTTCGAAGGAAAATCGCCTTAATGAGTGGTCTGTGACAGAGAGCACACCAAGCCAGCGCGGTCAGCTTCCCAGCCCCTCTGCGGGGATGCCCTCAAGCAGCAGATGCGAGTTAAATGCAGTGCAGCTCATGTCAGGCTCCTAAAAGAGCTTTTTTAACAGCAAAAGCTGTCCCATAAGAGGAACCCAGCCTTTAGAGAAATGCCAGAGGGGAGATTTCCCCCAGCCTGTGATACGGGGGCAAGAAGGAAGAGAAGTTCAAAGTGGCGGGGAAAAAGAGGTTAAATTTGTGCGTTGATTTTACGGGAATTGGGAAAGAGGCTCGGGAGGGGGCTTCTGCAGGGCTGACCGCGGCCGCATCAGCGCGATCCCGATGATTCAGGAACAGGCAGAGGTGCGGAGCTGCCGCCGACGTAGTTAGGATATGCTGCAATTAGCCACATGGAAGCCTAATTGCATTAAGGGGGCGGGGGAAAGGAAGGCGGAAGCACTCGATGGCTCTGGGTTGTAATTCGCTTTGGGCAGCCGCGAGGAAAGAAGGGGCCACGAGGAAAGAAGGGGACATGAAAGAAGAAAGGGGCACGAGGAAAGAAGGGGGCACGAGGAAAGAAGGGGCCACGGGGCGAGAGGGACGCAGGGCTGGAAAGCAGAACGCAGGAAAATACTGCTAAAAATAATAATAATTAAAAAAAAATGCTAAAATGCCAGTGAGGAGTTTGTGACGGCAATGCCTGGCTCAGCATTTTAGACGAGGGGGCAGCCGGGGGAGGTGGGGACCCGTCATGAGCAGAGCCTGGGCAGGATGGGTCGGGGGGCTCCCCGCTGCCCCCATGGACTTCCACGTGGACTCCTCGAGGAAGGAAAGAGAGGATGAAGAGATGGGATGAAGGATTGCAAGCGCTGCCCTTCCAGTGCTAGCCAGGCTTGGAAGTGAGAGATCCGTGGAAATATGGGGACAGCAGCAGAGAGAAGGGAAGGGAAGGGAAGGGAAGGGAAGGGAAGGGAAGGGAAGGGA
>NC_048921.1:241922-243135 GCF_011077185.1 Oxyura jamaicensis
AAGGGAAGGGAAGGGAAGGGAAGGGAAGGGAAGGGAAGGGAAGGGAATATTTAAGTTGGAGGGATCTACAAAGACCACCGAGTCCAACTGCCCAAGCACTTCAGGGCTAACCACAAGCGACCTTTCCGTAAATCACCTTCCCTTCAGCCCTTGCAATCTCACCAGCCGTGGGCTCTGCACCTTGGCCCAAACCTTTCACCTGCTCCCACGTCCTCCCTAAACTGCCACCGATCCCCTTGCCCCTCTCTCCACCACTTCTGGAAGCACTAATCCCAGGGAAATCGCTCATCCTGGAAGCACCAAGCATCCAAAGCCTTTGCAAGCCCTTGGTTGTTAATTTACATCTGTATTCTCGGCGGCAGGGGGCTGTTACCTTGACCTGTGGTCATTTACTTTGATTTCCAAGCCCTTTGGGGGTTCGTGTTTTCCTTTTCCTCATCAGGCACGAGAGAAAGCAAACGGTTTCAGAGGCAGGCCTAGCTGCTATCGGACCGTGGTCGGCTGGTGAGAAAGCTGTGCCCACTCACGGCGTGGAATGTGGTGACGTGGGTCTAAGGGAGGCTCGAAGCCACGGGACGCAAAGCAAGGAAGGAAAATGCAGGCCAAAAGAGAGGGAGATCTATCAGAGTAAATTACATTTAATTAAACTCGAAAAATAATGTGCGGCGCAAGGAAAAAAAAAAAATAGAAAAGCTCTCCCTCCCCTATGTATTCCCCCATTAGAAAAACAATCCAACAGCGATGGGGAACAGACAGCACGTGGTGGCTGGTTTCTTAATCATGCTCAAGGCACATCTGCATATTTCTTTCATTTTGCGGTGATTATAGAGTTAGTGTTTAATTTCCTGGGCCCTGTGAACAAACCAAGGCGAGGAACAGTGAGGACTGGGGTAGGAATAGCTTCGTGTAATTAACGTCATTAATCATGATGCTCTCGGTGGGAGACGGGGCTCAGCCACCCACCCGACGGGGAGAGAGGGAAGGCTTGGGATGGGGAAAAGATCGCGGCGAGCCCATGGTTTGGCCGTGCCCTAAGCTTTGGGGAGCTGCTTTGCTCCACATAAACCATGGATGTAAGGCTGCAAATTGTGTGTCCAGCTCCTTCCCAGCTTCTTCCCGGCTCCTTCCCACCTCCTTCCATCCCAGCTCCTTCCATCCCAGCTCCTTCCCAGCTCCTTCCATCCCAGCTCCTTCCACCCCAGCTCCTTCCACC
>NC_048921.1:243145-286374 GCF_011077185.1 Oxyura jamaicensis
AGCTCCTTCCACCCCAGCTCCTTCCATCCCAGCTCCATCCCAGCTCCTTCCCAGCTCCTTCCTTCCCATCTCCTTCTATCCCAGCTCCTTCCATCCCAGCTCCTTCCATCCCAGCTCCTTCCATCCCAGCTCCTTCTATCCCAGCTCCTTCCACCCCATCTCCTTCCATCCCACCTCCGCGCTTGCTGCAGACCCCAAGCACCAGCGCACTGAGGACAGTGGCAACCATCTGTGACCAGCACGGGCTGCTTGGGAGCAGAAAGGGGGGCTTGAAACATCAGGTGCACCTCGCACCATCCTCGTTCCCTGCCCAGGGGGGCTGGAAGGAGCTGCGGGACATCCCCTTTCCTCCTCCTTCGTCTCCCGTTGTCCTCGCGGAGGCACCCGGAGGCTGGGCGGGCAGCCCCCATTCATCACCGCCTTGTCGCGGTGCTCATTAGCTCGTTTATTTGCTCACTTCTCGGAGCGCTGTCACTTCTCATTACCTGCCCCATGGGCGGCGAGGGCCAGGAGGAGACGCGGGGGGACCCCGATGGAGAAGCTGGATGTGGCCGAGTGGGGCTGCCCGCAGCTTCTGGGGGGAAATCGGCACCTTTGGGAGCTTCAACGCTCCGCAAAGCAGAGCTGGGCCAAGCAGGGGGCAGCCAGAAGCCCTTTCCCGAGAGCAGCGCCTGTCAGCAGCTCTTGCAATCCATCACGTTTTGTCCTTGAGTCCCCGCTCGTCAGGTTCTGGCATTTCAGGCGCATCTCAAGCATCATTTTTGAAATTCCTCGGGCCTAGGAAGCGCGCTGATAATTTCCGAGCTGGCTGTAACCAAACGTCCCAAACACGGCAAAGGCTTTTATGCTCAAAAGCCCCCCCCCCAAAAAAAAAAGGGGGAAAAGAAAAAGGAAAGGGCCCAAATCCTTCTGCTTTCAACACCAATTTCATCATTTTTAGGGCCTGACTCCCGCGCCTGGAATGTGTGCGGTTTGCAGACAGCGCCTGGGCTCATTCTGCTCTCAAAGCCCTGTCCCGGCGCCTCCTCCCCAGGGGATCCTTGCCCCGGGGGGGAGCCCTCCCGCAGGGTTTGAAGCGTGACCCAGCCTGCTCAGCAGAGCTGCCCCTGGGTTCCCTCTGTGCCCCCCCCCTCCGCATGCCAGCCTGGATTTGCAGCCTGGGTCCCCCCCCATATGGAACAAGGCAGCTCGCTGCCACCTTTGCCTCCCCGTCTCCCATTTCTCACCTCCCACCCTGGCTGCTGGACCTCTCCCAACCTGCTCCGTGCAGAAAATTGGCCCAGACCAGGTCGGTGCTGGATGCCACCCAGGGACACAGCAGGACGATGCCGGGGGTCCCTGCAGCGCACCCACATCACTATTTTGGAGGCGTGCGCCCAGCCTGCTGCTCTCAGAGCGTTTTTTCCAAGGCTCCCTGCCCCTGACCATCCCTACCCGCTGCTCAGGGGGGACTGAGGCTTAAAAAAATGAAGCGAGCCGCTGCTGCTCTTGGTTCAGGACCTGACCGAGCGGGGCTGCCCGTGCCCCACTCAGGTGCCCCCTTGGGGGGCAAAAAAACAACACACCACCCTTTTGGTTGTGGATATGATCTCTGAGCGCAGCAATAGGTGGGGAAGAAGCTGCTTAAGGTGGGCTCGAGGTCACCTTGGGCTCTGCGTGATGCCCGGCCGGGATGCTAACAACCCAAAGGCACCCGTGGGGGGCCGACGGACGGATTGTGCCGCTCGCCCCCTCCTCACCCCTTAGCATCCAGCCGGAGAAGCCGCGGGGATTCGCGCAAGGACGGGGAGCACGAGGGCACAGGGAGCCCGCGCTCGATCACGTGGCGGCAGCGCGGCGATGGGGAGCCGGCGAGCCAGGTTCGAGCCGAGTTCACCCCCTATCTCCAGTGAGGACGAGCGAAATCATCTCCACATGGGCAAGAGGAGAGCGCGGAGGAGAGGGGGACGGCTGCCAGCGCGCGGCCGCGGTTCAGATCCCTCCCGACAGCTCCCCGGCAGCCCCCGCGTTGCCTGTCATTCCACAAAACAAACTTCAAAGTAAACAAGGCGCCCGGGACGGGGCCGTTGCAGCCACTCTATCATCCTTCAGGAGTATTTTCCTTCCTCCCCCCCCCCTCCCCGGTCCGTCCCGAGCCGTTGCTGTTTGATAGCGTTTACGCGAGCTGCCCGGAGCGGGATTTACAGGGCAGGTGCCTGAGCAAAGCGCAGGAGAGCTGGCGGGGCCCCAGGCGAGAGGGGAAGAGGAAAGCTTCCCAAAAGCCTTCAGATTGTGGTTTTATATGATAGGGACTGCAGAACAACATCCATCTTCGGGCTTAACATTTCATCTCTAGATCAACAGCCCGTTCCTTCCCCCACGTTCAGCTGCAGCTGCTGGCTTATCTCGCCATTAAAGCATTTTCCTCTTATTGCGCAGCTCGCATGAAGGGGGAATAAATGCCAGATGGGTCTCCCCTCCAGGTCACCCTGCTGCAGCCACGGTCTGCGCCGCGGCCCCGGGGCGACGCTGGGTCCTGCAGCCTGGGATTAATCGCCGGCCAAACCCGGGAACTTTTGGAGAGTCAAGGCCAAGAATGCGGACTCGGGGGGGAGCGGATTTCCAAACAGCAGGACTGAGAGTTTGCCTCCCTGGAAATTCCCATGCTGGGAGCACAAAGGTGCTGAGCAGACGCCGTTGGAAGCGCCCGGAGGACCGACTTTCAGGACTTGCAGACCCTAAAGGCGTCTTTGCAAATCGGGCTGAGGTCCTTCGAGCGCTGCAGCGAGGTGGAGCAGACCGGGTCCGGCACCGAGCAGCGGCAGCGTGGTCAAATTCAGCGCAGGGCGAGGGGAAATGGCACGTCCTGAGGACGCACGGCCTCCCTTTTCGGCCAAAAGCAGCGTGGAGGCTGGGGTCTCCACGACACCCCACGGAAACCCCATCACAAATCAGGCACCCAGCTCCTCGGAGGGACGAGGGGCTCCGCGCAGACGGGTTTTGCCAACACATTTGTGTCTGATTACGCACGACCACGGCCACCAAACGCCCTCCAGCCACCGGCTCCTCCTGGTCAAAGCAGAGACCTGGCAGAGGCCCATCCTGCTCAGACCCAAGCAGCCCTTGGTGCTCACCCTTTGTGGCTGAAGGGCGAGGGAGAAGCCTCCTCGTGCCTGCCCGGCTCTCCCAGCCACCCCGGGGAAGCGGGCAAGCCCTGGTGTTTTTATTGCCATCCCCATCGCCGCCAAGCTCCTGCGTCACTGGCGGGGAGGAGGCTGCGCTCTCTGATGAAGCACGGAGGAGATAAGATCGGGCCGGTCAGAAAAGACTTTAGAGGATGCTGCCAAACTCCAGCAACCCAGCAATGCCCCGGGGTGTCTCCCCCAACTCCCCGGCCAACACCAGACACCCCAAAAAGGATGCCCGCCTTCGCATCTTTGAGTTTTGCAGGCTGAGCTGGGGATAAATACGGTTTTTCTTGGAAATATGCGCGAGACGGAGGCCCCGACTCGCTAACTGCAGAGACGCCACCCTGCCCGCGGCCCCGTTTCGCTCATTTCTGCTTCCACACTCTCATGACAAAGCACGACCTCCACCATCCCACTCTAGCTTTTGCCCCTGCTGACGAAATCAATCTAAAAAACAGATATATATATATATATATATATTTCCAAATAAACCCACTGGCTGCGTTTTATCCATCACACAAGGCAGAGCCCAGCAGTAGAGGGAGGCTGATCCTGCCACGGGTTAATGTCGGGGTGCCTGCTTCCGTGCCGCACCTCCAGATTCACACTTTATCACCCCATTTAATCCACACCAACAAGCAGAGAAAGGGAGCAATCCTTCCACTCTTGGAAGCCCTGGCAAGTTGTTCCAAAGGAGAACTTGGTGGCGTCCACCCTGCTAGAGGGCCAGGGCTGCCACCACGAGCAGAGAGGAGCAACAGCAAGAAAACCGGCACAGCCCCACGGCGCATCCTTTGGGACGGGCTCCTCCGCACCAAGGAGCGGGGTCCGGCTCCTGCCCCGTCACCAGGACGCAAAGCATCCAGCCGGGACCGCGTGTCTCCAAGGCTCAGCCTCCCTCCTTCCATCCCAGCAGCTGAGGAGAGCGTTCGATCCCAGCGGCGTGGCGTTGGGATCCCAGGACCCCACTTGGCACCTGCTCCCTCCCCGCCTGGGATGGAGACGGTCAGCACCGAGCCCGGCCCCCCTGCCCCCCCAAAATTCACTTACTTCTCGTAGTCGTGCTTGCAGTAGAGCTGCCGGTTGCGGCAGTAGCAGGTGCCGGAGAGGGGCTGCAGGCAGACGGCGCATTTCACGCAGCCTTCGTGCCAGGAGCGCTCGTTGACGCGCAGGAGGAAGCGGTCGGAGATGGGGGTGTCGCAGCCGGCGCACACCTCCCGCATCTTGGGGTCGGAACCTGGGCGGCGGGGAGAAGGTGGCGTGAGAAGGAGCTGGGCTCTGCCCCGGGGCGCATGTTCCGTGCGGGGGGTGTCTGCTTTTTGGGAGGGGGAGATGCTTAGCCTCGCACAACTGTTTGCTTGCACGATTATCTACTGGTTTGGCTGTTTTTATTAAAAAAAAAAAAAATAACACCACGTGGTGTTGGTGTCAGCAGCTGAGCACGCACAGGAGGGCGAGAAGGGAGGCTCGGCAAGGAGCTCAGCCTCGAAAATGAAGGCAGAAGTTGGCCCTGCGAAAGCAGCAGCAAAGCTGCTCCTGCGAAAGCAGAGGAAAGGGTTTCTGCGCGGTGACTTCCAGGGGAATCGCGCTCCCGGCGTCGCGCGAGCTGGACGTGGGGAACACACACAATAAGAACCGGGGAGACAACGTGGAGCAGATCCACGCAGGAGGCGGTGGGGCTGCAAACCTTGACCCGGGCCAGGGCACAGCCCCGGGGGGTGAATTTTGCCCACTTTCACCCCACGCTCGGCGCTGAGCTGCTTAAAGGAGGAAAGGCTGCAGAGATTTGGGATTCCCCCCCCCCCCCGCCCCCTCGGCGTTATCAACATACAAATCTATGGCTGCTCTTCAAAGGCTTCGTCATGATAGCTTCAAGGTAGAGGAGTGAGCAATAAATGCGCTATCTGCTGCGCTGGATCTGGGCTGCAGGCTGAGCCAGGCAGAGACGCCCCCTCCGATGCGCACAGCCTCCGCGGTGCCAAGCTCCTTGGCTTTTACGAGCGCTTATCGCCGTCCTCTCCCTCCCCAGCCTGGGAACACCTGCCCCAGCGGGGCTGGGGGTAGGGGGGGGACACGGTGGCTTCACGGGGACGAAGCTGCCGAGGGGGAGCGAGGTCTCGGAGGAGCGGGGGGCTCGGAGGGCTCGAGCCCTTGGCGAGCAGCAGGGCCAGCTGCAGGTCACTGCTCCAGGGCGAGGAGTGGAGAGGGGTTGCGCTGGCCTCTGCCTAAAGAGGGATTTGAACCGAAACCGGGCTGGGACACACGGAGGAGCCCTGAGCCAGCCCCTCGGCAGCTGGCTTTCCAGTTTCGGGGACATCGGCGAGCTGGAATTGTGCACCCTTGGGTGCGGAGGGGGCATGGGCTGCTGCAGGGGCAAAACACGGGTGGGCAGAAAGTGCCTGCAGGCAGGAAGCTTTCTGAGCTCTCGTTCTGCCCAAGTTTAGCTGCAGCCAGAGAAGGAGAGGCCACAACGTCCTGAAATCCTCTGAAACCGCAGCAAATGCAAAGGTGGCTCTGGGAAATTTGGGTGAAGGCAGGTGATCCTCCTTGCGTTTTGGGCACTGCTGCCATGACACCAAGGCAGGAGCAAATGTCAGCAGGGAGTAAATTTGAGTAATTTGGGTTTGCTACACCCAGAAGCGCCTCCAAAAATGGGGGTGTGTTGGGCAGCAGCATCTTCTGCCACGTTTCATGGGGTCCTGCACCACTGGCATCCCATCCCAGCTGACTTCAGCTGCTTGCCCAAGCCCCCCTCGTGGCTCCCGGGCTCAGCACAGCTTCTTAATCGAGTGCTGAGGTTTGGAAATGGGACAGCAGCTCCCGTGGGAGGGGGGCAGATCCTGAAAGCTTATGCTTCTTGCAGCCACCCTGAACGGCTGGGGCCAGAGCCAGTGTCGGGGCTCTTGGTGCTGCAGCAAGCCCAAAACGCGCTCCGCAAGGGCAGAGGCACGGATCTGTCCTCGCTGCAGCCCCTGCGAGCAGCTCGGGGGTGGAAAGGGGGATTTGAGCTCAGGAAGGTGACAAATGAAGGCGTGCCGTGCCAGAGCAGCAGCACGCCGGCACCGGGGCCGCGAGGAGGGCTGTGATGGCGCAGCACCGGCACGGTGGGGCCGCGGGTGCTCATCCCAGCTCCGTCCAGCTCCCCCTTTTTCCTCCGCTAGCAACTCGTGCAGTCAAACATTTCCACCCTTCTTGCATCCCAAGGGACCAAACCTCCCATGGGTTACGGTGTGGGTACCGGCTCCCCGACAACCCCAAACTCCTCTTTAATGGGGGGCGGGGGGGGGGGGGGAAGCAGGGAATGGTTTCACGCCGAATTAGCCCAGGGCGGATATTTAAACAGCTGGGGACATTTTCATAGCAAAAGGGGGGGATCGCTGTGAAAGGGAGAGGCAGAAAACTTGGGAGAGGAGGGGGTGGGCAAGGAGGCTGCTGGGGATTGAGGCTGGGGGGGGGGGGAGGAAGGGTCGGGATGCAGGGGCAGGGACAGCAGCGCAGCTCTGCCAGGCTGTGATTCCCACCTGAGCCTCAGACACGAACGCGAACGATGCCCTTAGCACAACGCCAGCGGTGTCGAGCTCGGGAGGAGGAGGGGGGGGGGCAGAGGGGATGTGAAAAGTCCCGGGAGAACGCCGGCTGCCCCCATTCCCCAGCGGGAAGGGAAAGCAGAGGAGGTTCTGCCCTTCACTGCCCCAGAGACCTCAGCCTTTTCCGAGCGGTCGCAGAAATGCAACAGTTTGGCCCAGCCGCTGCGCTAACGAAGAGCAATTTCCACCCACCCTGCCGCAGCTCGGCGAGAAGGGGCGAAGGCATCGGCGTGCCCGGGGCGGGGGGGCAGCTCTCGGGTGCCTGGGTCTAAATTTGCCCCCCCTGGCCAGGCCCTGCTGAGGTGGCCGGATCCGGCCTCGCTCCGTTGGGGAGCGGCAAAACCCCATGCGGGGTGCGGGTTGTGCGTAAAATCAGCGAGGAAATGGGGGGGAGAGGGGCTCGGAGGAGGCGAAGGGGCTTTTTGGGGGGGGCTCAGGGCAGGTAAGGAAGGGTCGGATGCTGGGGCTGTCCCCGTCCATCCCGTGCTCGGTGCCTCGCCGGAGTCACCGAGAGCCGTAAGGACAGCACCAGCCCCCCCGGAGCTGTTTTGGGGTCGCAAGGGAATGGGGACCCGGGGGGGGGGGGGAAATGGGGCGGGGGGGAACGACATTTCGCAGCTTTACCAGGGCTTGGGCTGCCTCCAAAGCATCAAACAGCAAAACCGGGCTGAGCCCGGGGCCGCTCCCGTTCCCGGTGCACCGGGACCGGAGCCGGTAGGGACGGAGGAGCGGGGACAGCGGGAGAGGGGGGGACACAGGACGGGACGGGACGGGACGGGAGGGTCGGGGCCGGGCTCTGCTCGTTCCCCGCCACCCCCGGCACTCACCGAAGCCCAGAACCGGCGTCGCCTGCTGCAGGCAGGACGGAGCCTCCTCCGTCTTCATCCCGGCGGCTGCGGGCGGAGAGCAGCGTTAGGACCGGCCGGGGGGGAACCGAGCCCAAAGCCTCCCCCCCCCAGCCCTGGGGGTGTCCCGTCGGTCCCCGTCGTTCTCCGCGTCCCGTTAAAAGAACGGCAACGAAATCCCGGCGGCGGCGGCTCGCACCCGCCCCGGTCCTCCCGGTCCCGTTGAAGCAAGCCCCGACCTTGCCCCCGGGATCCCCGAGAGCCTCCCCGCCCGCTCCGGGTCCCGGGGATGCCGCGGCGGGGGTCGCTCCCCCCATCCCCAGCTCCGCGTCCAGGAGACCCGACGGGAACCCCCATACACACACCCACGGGCCGGTTCCCGGTGCCCGGTTCCCGGTGTCCGGTGCCCGGTGTCCGGTTCCCGGTGCCGGGCTCACCGCGCCCGGACGGGGCGCACCGGGAGCGCGTCCCCGTGGTTGCCGTCAACCGGGTACCGGCTCCCCGCGACCCCCCACACCCCACCCCACCGTGCTCGGCACCTACCGGGGCACCGGAGGCACCGGCACCGGTACCGGCACCGGCGCTTTTCGGGGAGCGGAGCGGGGCGCGAGTGTGCGCGGGGCAGAGCGCGCAGCCCCCGCTCGTGTCCGCGCCCGTGCCCGTGAGCGCCGCCGCCCCCCGCCTCCCCCGGGAGCGCGCCTGAGCCGGGAGCGCGTCGGGGGCCCCATCCCGCCGGGTCCCCCGAGCTGAAGCCCGCTACGAGCAGTGCCCCGTCGGCGACTGTCGCGATAGAGGCGGCGCTCCCCGCTGGCGCCGAGGTGGGGGTTCCGTGGGAATAGGGCCGTCGTGGGGCTCCGCGCAACCGGGCGCGTTAAGCCGCCGCTTTTACCGCTCCCCGAAGGGCTGCCGGTTCTGTCGCGACAGCCGTGTCGCCGACAGGGAAGGCGGCGGCGCGTCCTCCCGCCGTCGGCGCGGTCGCGGTGCCCGGGCTCGGGCAGCTTCGATTGCCCCGGCCCTCCCCCGGCTTCCAAACGAATCCGCCGCCGGCACCGTCCCGGCAGCGGGGAGAAGGGGGGAGACGGTGGGGACCCCCCCCGGGGGCTGCCCGGCCCGGCCGCCCCCTGAACCCCGGGGGCTCCCCCGGGGCGAGAAGGAGGCGGGGGACCCCCGGGATGGGGTGCGGCGGGGGGGTGTCCTTGTCGGGGCGGTTCCTCGTGGGGGGGGTGTCCCTATAGGGGGGTGTCCTTATGGGGGGGCGCTATGGCGGGGGGGCGCCATCATAGGCGGGGGCGCCCACCCTTTGGTGCCAGCAGCCCCTCCTGGCACAGCACAAAGCTGGGCTCATCCGATGCCAAGCGGGGGCCGGGCAGTTTTGCAAAGTGGAATCCAAATTTTTTAAAAAATAAAAAGTTCCCAAAATGACGATTTTTTTTTTTTTTTTTTCCCCTGATAGGAAAACTGAGCTGGCACCAACTCCCCAGACACAGCGCTCAACCCGCACCCTGCATCCCCTTAGTGCCCGCCGCCGCCCCAGCTCGGCCTCCCTGGAGCAGAGAGGCCGCGTTAACCATTGCTCCAGAGCAATAATCCTCCTTTATTCGGCCGAGCTCCCCATGGAGAAGCTGGATTCCTGCTTAGGACCATGGAAGTCCATCCCTGTCCCCAGCAGGACAGGGCGGTCGAGAGGAACCAGCAGGAAATGGGCAGGATAGTATAAATTAAGAAGAGAAAGGACACATTTGGGGTGCCAGGGCACCGGCACGCCGCTTTGCTCGGCGCCAGCTCAGTTGGGCACAGGCTTTTCACAGAGGTAGTAGCACTCGAAGGTGCAGTAGACGTCGTTCCACTGCCCAGAGGTCCAGATGTGGGCACAGTCCTCGTTGTTGCCGCTGTTGTTGGGCTCGCCCTCCTTCCAGAATCTGGGCAGAGAAATGCCAAATCGGGCGAGGGAAATGTGGGGAGCGTGGGGTGGGGGCTAGCTACGCCTGTCTTGGGTGAATTTGGATGATTTTGGGCACCTTCAGATGCTGTGCTTGGCTCTGCTACTGTGTTAGACCTGATGTGAAACAGGGGTGCGCCAGCAGGCTGCGGTTTTGGGGTGCCCAGCGGGGCAGGCTGGCACTCACGTGAACGTGCTCTTGTAGTCGGTCCCGTCGATCCATTCCCACTCCCCTTCCGAGTTCCCGTCCGTCAGCCCAATCCAGAAGCGCTCATTCCTTGTCCTGAACATGACAAAATTCTGCAGCGGGGAGAGGGATCAGGAGGGAAAGCGCCAGGAAAGGGCTCCCGGAGCGAGAGGGCTCGGGGCACAGCTGAGCCCTGCGCTTGGCTGCTCCTTGGGGTCGCGGAGGAGCGGGATGGGGACCAGAGCATCCCGCAGAGCCCCGGAGCCTGGGCTGGCGGGCAGGCAGCGCGAGTTCTGCCTGCTCTCTGCTGGCTGCTGCCGAGGACAACAGCAGGCTCTGGGACGTTCCGGCATCCCAAAGTTGGGGCGTGAGGCATGGAGCAAAGGATGCAGACAGGAGCTGGGTCTAACTGGTGGCTGCTGGGGTCTTTACCTGCTTGGCGAAGCTGTTAATGATGGCCAGGCGCGAGTGCATCTCCTCGCACTGGGTCTTTGCCTTGTACCAGCTCATTCTGTCTATGGAGAAGTAGTAGCATTTGCCATCGAAGTATTCCCACTCCCTGGCTTCGGGTCCGCAGGGAAACACTGGGGGAAGAAGGATGGGGGGGGAAGTCAGGAGGGATTTCCCAGCAGTGCGCCAGTGCCAAACTGGTACGGGCACAATCCTGCAGCCAAATACTGGGTTCCCACAAAAGCATCTAAAAGATGCCTCTACTACAAGGTGGATTTTTATTTCCAATGGAAAAAAAACTTGTCAGAAGGCAGGAGAGCAGACCCCGCTGGACCACCCTGCCCCCCTGGGGCCCTGTCTGCAGGTGCCAGCTTAGGGAAAGCGCAGAGGGGGGGTACAATGCCGTGGGTCTGGGCAGCACACGGGACTTACAGAGGGAATCCCTGTTGGAAAAGTTCTGTTTCTTCTCCGTGTGCACCTCGTTGAGTTTAGAAGAGATGGCAGAAACTGCGTTGAGAGAGGGAGAGAGACACGGTGGGGTACTGGTTGTACTGGTATCGGCCAAGGATGAGGATGAGCTCTGTTCTGGTGCATTTAACCCACTCCCTGCTCCATGCCTCATCCTTTGTCTCCGTGGAGGTCCGAGCCCCCAGCATGGTGCCAGCCCCCAGCCCCACAACCTCACGCATCTCTTGGTCCTACCCGCCTAATTAATTAGCGTGAATTAACATGAAGCATCCACCCGCTTGGAGGGGCTTTGGTACCTCTGGAGAGCGACACCGCAAACAGGGTGATCATCAGCAAGAAGGAGAGCGCCAGCAGAAGGTAAATCGTGAGAAAGGACCTCAGCTTCTGCTGGAAGAAGCTTCTGTCTTTAAAACAAAACACAAGAGATGTGAAAAACGGTTCCCCTCTGGCCACCGGATTAATTTGAGTTTCGTAGCTCCTCGGGCTCCATTGGTAGAAGGGTTAATGAATAACCTGGAATGGTTAACTTTTTGCTACAGAAGGCAAAATTTGGGGGGTAGCTCCTGTCCCGACCCCTCTGGGGCACAGCGATGGGCACAACGGCTGTCACGCCGGTGCCTTGTGCTAGCATTGCCCCGTGTTATGGGGCAGGGCAGGTGATTTTCTGCCAGGTATCACACAAACGGAACAAAACCAGTGCCTCCTCCACAGAAATGATGATTTTACGCTGTGTATTTTGGGATGTGACATGGTCTAGACCCTCCCAGCTCCGTGGTGGAAAAGCAAAATGGGTTTCTCCAGTGACAGCCCACTGGGGGGGTCTTTGCTGTCCCTTACTGGTGCTGGGGGGCTCGGAGGGGGTCAGAGACACCCTTGGGAGGTCTCTGAGACACCCTGTGAGGGTGCTGGGAGCCGATTTTGGGGTACCAGGACCCTTCCAGGTTAAACGAACCCACTCTCAGGTGGTGCTGGGTGGGCACCCACAGCCCCTCACGGCCCCCCCTCGCCCGTTCTCCAGCTGAGCCTCAACTCAGGGAGCAGCTTCTTAGGGCAGGGTTCCTCATCCCAACCAATCAAGCCCGTTAGATCCAATTAGCCAAGCTCCCTAACGGGTGCCCTGAAGCCCAGACCTTCCTCTTCCTCACAAACCAAGCACGTTGGCAGGAGAAGACCAGGCCAGGAGATCGGGGCTCGGTGCCTCTCTCCATGAAGCAGCGGATCGAAGGGTTTAGCAGGGCTGAGGTTTACCTTTAAAGATGTGCAGGTCATCGTGGAGATGTTCCTCGTCCATCGCCACGAGCTTTGGCTGGCCCTAGGAGCACGTCGGTAGGAGCGTGGTCATCAGAGTGTTTGGAGGAGAGGACGCGCAGTGCCTCTGGGGACGTTCGGTCCAAAGGTTAGCGTTTAACCAGCAGGTTTTCAAGCTGCCTCTTATTGGCTCCTGCTCTCAAAATAGCAGCTTGGATCGCGTCCACTTCCAATAACCCGCCTGTCTGGGGGCTCTCGGCCAGACGAGCTGGGCACCCGTTTGGGTTGAACACCCCTTTGAAGTGAAAAGGGCAAATTGTCGGCTTTCTGAGGCGGTTCCCTCGAGTGGAAGGGAACGAACGCGCCGCTTCCAGGGCAGGTCTGGAAAACAGACTTCGGTTTGGGAAGGAGCTGCTCGGGAACCTTCTGATGAAGCGCTGCTCCCTGAATTCATCGATAACCCAGAGTTCAGGGCCTTTCTCTGGTGAATTCTTTTCGTTTGGGGGGCCGTGGCCTTCACTCCCCCCAGCCCCGACACAACCCCGTCTCCTGTCCCATACGCTGTTTTTTGGGGGGTTGTAGCTGGCTTTCTGCAAGTCTTTAGGCCCGCATTTAGGAAGTGTAGGGGGTTGATTCTGTCATGTGCACGCAGTGAGGGGGGCTTGGGGGAAGAACCATGCAAGCTCAAGGAGTTATGTGATGGCCAAAGATGAAATGGAGACCGGACCCCTCCGAGCTTGGGACTGAGCAGAAACAAGGCCCTGGAAGAGCTCCCCACAGCTTGTGAGGAGAAGATGCTTCAGCTGATGGGTGAGGAGAGGCAATGCTGTGCTGCTGGGGCACCGGAGATGTTTCATGACTTCAAGAGGGCCCTTCCAGTCCTTTCCTCCTACATTTTGCCTCTGGTCACCCAATATTCACAGTTCCCCTCATGCGATAGCCAGCAGCCAAAACTTAATGCAGCAGGAAGCCTGCTTTGAGGCGTGCGGACTTGGAATTGTTGTTTCGTGCTATTCCTCGTTCAGAAATTATGCATTCTGCAGAGACGATGGAAAACGGGCGAGTTGGGACCGTCAGATATTAAATTAGGTTGTGTGGTGCGCTGTGCCATCAGGCTCGCAAACATCCCACTGCAAACATCGGGAGAACATTTAGGTTCTCCTGGCATCAGGCTGCACGTTGACTGACTGACAAATTTGGCTGGTTTTAATTTTCCCTTTTGCTGTTTTACCTTCGCTCTCGGAGCCCAGAGAGTGCTGGGACAGACAGTGCTGAAGTTTTAATAACGCTAATTACTGCAGCGTAAATCTCCGGGCCTGCGATAAACACGTAGCAGCGGTTATTAAGCTGGCAGCCTTGGGATGCTTTCCAAAGCAGAGCTGGGGCATTTACCACTGTTTATTTGCCCCAAAGCTGCAGCGAGATTGTTTGTGTATGGGAACGGGAAAGCAGAATGAGGCCAGGGCACAAAGACCGGCTGCTAGCGAGGTGCACAGCAACGAGGATTTCGTCACAGGGGTCACTGCCATCCAGGGCTGGCCAAAACCTAGCAGCTCGTTGCACAACCCGCAGCTGAATGGAGGGGACGGGGTGCACGGGGTGAAAAGAGCCGCGTCTCGAAGCAGCACCTGGTAGGAGAGAGGCTCAGCTGAGACGTTAATCCTTCCTCCCACTGCACTTCCTAGGAAATCTCTCTCGACTCTCCTGGCTCCCAGTGGGGAAAAAAATTGAGGTACTTGTGCTCCGCAGGAAACCGGTTCGTATCAGAGGGGATGTGAACATCCAAGAGAATCTCTTAGAGGATCCTGGACCTGGACTTTTGCTCGAGCTCTCTTCAAGCGCTGTCCCTACCATAAAGGACTGGAGGGGTGGCTAAAGTGGGAGACAGATCCCCGGGTTTCCCCAAGGCAGCTCATCCCACCGCAGCTTTGTTAATACCCGAGTGCACTGCCTGGTGGCAGAAGCCGCCTGACTTCTTAATTTTATTTAGTTCAGTTAAAACCTTGCAGCAGGGAGGAGACATAAGCCAAAATATTTATTTTTATTTAATAAATGCAATATTTGATTTTAAAATGCCCTTGGCTGACTCCGGGAGCCAAGAATAGCAATGTCACAGCGCTACAAGCCACAACGTCCGTTATCCGGGGTTACAACACTGAGGGTGGGAGGAGATCGGGGGCAATAGAAGTGACAGGGCAACGTGGCTGCTCCCAGGAAAACCAAGAGAGGCCACGGCAGCCTCGACGATGCCTGCAAGCCCACGCCAGTCCACCTGTGGCCATATGTTAGCACCATTTAGGAACCCCCGGCACCAAAACTTCCTGGAGAACAGCTTCAAATGCCAGTCCTGGAAAAAGGCACAAGTGTGATGACAGCCCGGCCTGTGACAACCACGCTGTCTGGGCAGATCACCCCAGCTCTTCCCAGAAAACAGCCCTGGCACGTGTGGCTGAAATATTTCTTCCTCAGCACAGTTTGCAGCCTACGTGCAGGGCGGTGAGGCAACCGGGTTAGGCATTAACTGGATGTCTGGGCTTTGGGCTCTGCGGCAGGAGGGCGCCTCGCTTCACTCCTGCAATCCGGCACAGGTTAAGCTGCTGCCTGATGCTCAGCAGCAGCGGGAAGAGGAGCAAACAGAGCTTTAGCTTGTAAACCGGCCACACACACACCCTCTAACCTCAGCCAGCCCTTCCTTGGCTGTTTCAGCCCCTAAATAATTCTGTTCCCCAAAACGTGAACAGCAACTCCCAAGTAATAAGGTTTTACCCCCAAAAAAGGGGAATTGGAAGCTCAGCAATGAGTGGTGAACGCCCTCCCCCTTTGGGCTGTTCAAGGAGTGTGTGAGAAGCTACAGTTGGGCAAGCTCGCCTGAATTTTACCCATTCGCCTGAATTTTACCCATTCCCTCATCTCCAAAGTCAGCCCCGTCCAGTTTCAGGCTCCTCAGCTGGGGAAGCGCTCGGCCCAAAGCGGCAATGGCGTCAGGGGAAAACTTATCGCAGTGGTCAAGGTGCAGCGTCTCCAGGCCCTTCAGGGCAGCTAAACAAGCCAGGCCCACGTTCGTCAGGGAGTCAGCGCTGCTGATCTCCAGGAACCGGAGATGTTTCATGTGGCGCCCGATGAAGTGCAGGGCCGAGTCGGTCACGACGCAGTGACGCAGCACCAGGCGCTCCAGCTCCTCCAGGTGCGGAGCCGCGCTCTGAATCCCCGCGTCCGTTACGCGGTAGGTCCCCGACAGGGTCAGCGTCTTCAGGCGGTTGCGGGAAGAGACGTTCAGCAGGTGCTGGTTGGAAAATGCAGGGACTTTGCGGACCGCAAGGTGCTGCAGCCGGGGCAGGGCTTGGGCGGCAGAGCCGCAGAACCAGACGGCAGGGATTTCGCAGCAGCTCAGCTCCAGGACCGTGATGGAAGCGGGGAAGCTCTCGTAGGGCAGCGGGCGCAGGTCGGCTTCGGCCAGGCAGAGCCGGGAGAGCCGCGGGCAGCGTTTCGCCAGGGCGGCCAGCAGCGCAGGGGTCAGCAGCCGCTCCCTGCCGCCGGCGAGCAGCACGCCCCGAACCCGCAGCGTCCTCAAGCTGTCGCCCAGGCGGTGCCGAACCAGCTGCCACAGGATCTTGGAGCTGAGCTGGGGGGGAGAAAAATTAAAAATAATAAAAAAAAGGGGGCGATCACACAAGGGGGCCGGAGGGGTGCAGACCCCAGCCGGGGGAGAAGCCCACCTTGTGCGGGCTCAGGTCCACGTCTGCCCACAGCACCCGGTCCTGCACCAGCTGCCTCCAACGCCGGCAGACCCTGCAGGGAGGAGAGAAAGGAATCACGGAGGAAGCCGGGGGACCGGGGAGGAGGCGGCCGAGCCCCCGGGAGACCGGGGAGGAGGAGGCCGGGGGAGCGGGGACCCTTGGGGAAGGAGGCAGTCGGGGCTTGGAGACGGAATGGAAGCGGCCAGGACTCCGCAGGAGAGGCCTGGTCGCCGGTGCCGGCCCCACCTGGCCGCACGGAGCCGGTCCCGCAGCGGCAGCAGCGCCAGGACCCGCAGCAGCACCGAGTCGGGGATCCGGGCCGCCATCTTGGCCGCCATTTTGTGCGCCGCCATTAGGGGGCGCTGCGGAGCTTCCGGTCCCTCGCACTTCCGCTTCCGGTGCAGCGGCGGCGGAGCTGCGCAGCGAACGGCGGCGGCGGTGGGTGCCGGGACCCCTTCACGAGGCCCCCCCTTAGCCCCGATAATCCCTCCCGGGGTCTCTCCCGTCACTCTCAGCAATCCTCCCCGCTTCTGGGTAACCCCCGTTCCCGGTAAACCTCGCCTCCGGTAACTCCCTCCCCCGGTAAATCGTCTTCCGGTAACCCCCGTTCCCGGTACCCCTCGCCGCTGGTAACCCCCAACCCCCTGGAAAACCTCAGCCCCGGTAAACCCTCCCCCCGGTACCCCACCTCCGGTAACCCCCCCCCCCCCGTCCCCGGTACCCCCCCCCCCCCGAGCCCCCCCCCCCCCGGTAACCCCTCTCTCTTCCCCCAGCAACCATGATCGAAGTCGTTTGCAACGACCGCTTGGGCAAGAAGGTGCGGGTGAAATGCAAGTATCCCCCGGGACCGGGACCGGGGGGGGACACCAGTGAGCACCGGGGGACCGGGAGAACACCGGGGAGGAGACCGGGGGGGGGTGCCAGGGGGCCAAGAGAGTACTGGGAGAGAGCATAGGGGGACTGGGAGGGAACTGCGAGGGCACCAGAGGGAGCACCGGGGGGGACCGGGAGAGCACCGGGGAGGGCTCGGGGGGGGCATCAGGGGGGCACTGGGGACCAGGAGGGCACCAAGGAGCAGCAGGGGGGTGCTGGGGGGACACCGGTGGGTACCGGGGGGTGCTGGGGGGACACCGGGGGGTGCTGGGGGGGGGCTCCTCCCGCTTCTGCTTTCCTTAACGGGGCCGCCAGCACCGAGGACTCCATCCGTGACCTGAAGAAGCTCATCGCGGCGCAGACGGGGACCCGCTGGGACAAGATCGTGCTCAAGAAGTGGTGAGGGGGCCGGGGAAGGGGGGACGTCGTGGCGCCCGCCGCGTCCCCGGGGGGCTTGGGGACAGGGGCCGTGACGACCGGCCCGCGCCTCACTGCCGCGTTTCCGACAGGTACACCATCTTCAAGGACCACGTCACGCTCGGGGACTGTATCCTTCCCGCGGGGCCGCGTCTCAGTGGCCTCCCTCCGGGGGCGCGTTCCCGTTAAATGGGGGTGGGGGCGGAGGGGGGGGTGCCTGGTCCCGTGCCGTTAGCGGGCGGGGAGGTTCAACGGGGGAACGGGGGCATTGTCACCCCCCGTCACGGCCACCTCGTCGAGTTATTAAGGTTTGGGAAAGGCCTCCAAGGTCCCAAGCGTCCCCCTAGTGCCGATGTCACCCACCGAACCGATGTCACCCACCGAACCGTGTCTCCCAGCACCACGTCCGGCCTCTCCTTGAACGCCCCCAGGGACGGGGACTCCCCCACCTCCCTGGGCAGCCCGTCCCAACGCCTGGCAGCTCTTTCTGAGAAGAAACGCCTCAAAATTTCCAACCTGAACCTCCCCTGGCACAACCTGAGGCCGTTTTCCAGTCCTTTGTTTTACCCGTGAGAAGAAGCCGACCCCCAGCTCCCCCCCCCTCCTTAACTCCATCCTGCAGATGAGATCCACGACGGCATGAACCTGGAGCTGTACTACCAGTAGCCGGGCCACCAGCGGCCGCCTCGTCCCTTCCCAGTGTTCCCAGTTCCCCCCCACCAGTGGAACCAGTGTCCCCCCCCATGGGATCCCCCCGTTCCTTCCCCCCCCCGCCATGGCTGGGCTCCGGCCCCGCTGAGGCTCTAAACGGCCCCGCGGGTGTTTTTTTTTTCTAGTTTCTAATAAACTCCTCCCTCCACTCGCTGCTCTCTGCGTGCTTTTGGGAGCGGGGGCCGCGATCGGTGCCCCCCTCCCCCGGGACCGCGATCGGTGCCCCCCCCGCCCCGGGAAGGGACGGGGACAGAACGAGCGCTTTTACCCTTTTTGACCCTCGGCAGCCACCGTCCCTTCCTTGATCACGTGCCGGGGTACCGTGTAGCCTCGCCGCGCCCCCTCCCTTCCCGTAGCCGCCGGAGCGACGCGCGCTCCCACCAATGGCGCGGCGAGTGGGCGTCTCCCTGCGGCTGAGCGAGCCAATGGGAAGAGCGAGAGGGGGACGAAAGGGACCAATGAGGGCCGGGAGGCGCAGGCGAGGGAAGATGGCGGAGGAGGAGAAGCTGCCCGCGGGCTGGGAGAAGCGAATGAGCCGCAGCTCCGGTACGGGGCGGCCGGCGGGGACCGGGAGGGGTCGGCGGGGACCGGGAGAGGCCCGCGGAGGTTCCGAGGGACCGGGGGAGGCCCTGAGGCACCGGTAGAGGCCCCGAGGCTCGCGGCCGGGCGGCTTCTCCCCTCAGCCCCCAGCGGCCGAGCCCCGCGGAAGGCCCCGGAGCTGAGCGCCGGAGGCCGCCGGTCCCGGAGCGGCCGGTGCCGTGCTCCCTGCCCCGGCGTGAGGCGGTGCCGGTGGCTGCAGGGCCCGGGGTTGGGGGGGGAGGAGTGGGGGGGCTGTGGGTACGGGGCCCGGTAACCGGGGGGTGGGGGGGGGGGGGCGGGGGCGGCGTTTTGGTCCCGGAGCGGGTCCCGCAGCGGCCGAGGTCGGAAAGGATCCGTGGGGGTCACCGGCAGGATCGCCGCGAGCAGCTGGCACAGGATCCAGGCGGGGGTTTGGGTGTCTCCGGGGGTGGAGGCTCCAAAAACCCTTCAGAGCAACCGATTCCCGTGCTCCGTCACCCTCAGAGGGAAGTAAATCATCGCAAAAAACGCTCCCGGTAAAGCAAAAAAAAAAGCTCCCAGTAAATAACGCTCCGAGACGGAACGTGGCTGGGAGAATTTTGGGGCCAGGGCCGCGTTTCCAGCACGGTTTGCTCTTTTGCAGCGAGGGCTTTAGGGGCTCGAAAATGGGCTCCGAGCAGCTGACGCTCGGTTTTGTCCTTCCTTTGGCTGCTGGGGGAGATGAGGCAGGAAAAAAGGGTGTGCGTGGCCCTGCTTTGCCACAAGCCTTGTGGTTCCTGCGTCCTGAAGAAGGGCAGCGTTGTGGCTGCGTGGAACTAACAGCTCGTTAGCTGGGGGTTCATTAGGAAATCGTGCGCCTTTGCTGTTAGATCCTGGCTTTCTGCCCTCCCCCCCCCTGTGAGGGGCAGTTGCTGGGGTGAGCCCTGGGGCGGAGGACAGCAGAAACGGTCTCGGTGCTGAGTTGCTGCAGGTGGATTTCAGGCCGGATCCTGGCATTACCCGGCTTCAACGCTGACCCTGTCGCTTCGAGGAGCTCTTCCCGAGAGCTTCCTGCTCCAAAAAAAGTCATGTTTTCTGGTAGAAAACTTGATTTCAATGGAAATCCGGCGTGCCCCCCGTGAGCGTTTGTGCTCTCCGAATCACAGAATAGTCTACCAAGATCACCGAGCCCAACCTCTGACCTAACGCTAACAAATCTTCCCCTAAACCACATCCCCGAGCTCTACATCCAAACGTCTTTTAAAGACCTCCAGGGATGGGGACTCGACCACTTCCCTGGGCAGCCCATTCCAGTGCCTCACAACCCGTTCAGTAAAGAATTTCTTCCTAATACCCAACCTAAACCTCCCCTGGCGCAATTTTAGCCCGTTCCCCCTCGTCCTGTCACCAGGCACGTGGGAGAATCGACCAACCCCCACCTCGCTACAGCCTCCCTTCAGGTACCTGTGGGGTGCAATAAGGTCGCCCCTGAGCCTCCTCTTCTCCAGGCTGAACAGTCCCAGCTCCCTCAGCCTTGTTCTCCAGACCCTTCACCGGCTTCGTTGCCCTTCTCTGGACTGGCTCGAGCACCTCCACGTCCTTCTCGTGGCGAGGGGCCCAAAACTGAACGCAGCACTCGAGGTCCGGCCTCACCAGAGCCGAGTACAGGGGGACAATCGCTCCCCTGGACCTGCTGGCCACGCCGTTTCTGATCCAAGCCAGGATGCTGCTGGCCTTCTTGGCCACCTGAGCACGCTGCTGGCTCATATTCAGCCGGCTGACAACCAATCCTCCCAGGTCCTTCTCCACCAGGCAGCTTCCCAACCCCTCACCTCCCAGCCCGTAGCTCTGCTTGGGGTTGTTGTGCCCCAGGTGCAGGACCCGGCGCTTGGCCTTGACCTTCACACCGTTGGCCTCGGCCCGTCGAAGGCTCCTGGCTGCGTCCGTGGGCGTTCTCCCACCGCTCTGGGGGGGGCACCCAACGGGAAAGTCGAGCCGGAGCTGGTTCCTGGGGAGGTTTTTGTGCTAACCCCCGGCCCTCTCTCCGCCCGCAGGCCGCGTTTATTACTTCAACCACATCACCAACGCCAGCCAGTGGGAACGGCCCAGCGGCGGCGGGAAGAACGGCCAAGGGGAGCCCAGCAAGGTGCGGTGTTCGCACCTCTTGGTGAAGCACAACCAGTCCAGAAGGCCCTCGTCGTGGAGGCAGGAAAAGATCACGCGGACCAAAGACGAGGCGCTGGAGCTTATCAATGGCAAGTAAATGCAGCAGAAAGAGAGAAAAACCGGTACCGTTGTCGGGGAAAAGTCCTTTTAAGGCTAGACTTAACCCCGAGCGAGGTGGCTCAGTGTGTCGTGGGCTCGCTGAGGCGGTGTTGAAGCCGAGAGGCTCCAACGTGGACTTTTCACGTGGCGCAGCCGCTTGGAGAAACCCTTTTTTGCCCTGCGGTTTGCTCAGCACCATGAAATGGTGTCGAGATAGGTCCCAGCCCGTCTGTCTCCTTTTTTTTTGTGTCATGTTACCTCAGGTTTGTTTGTGTTTTCTCTGTTAAACCTGTACTTTTCCTTAAAAAAATAATAAAATTATTTAAAGCTAAAACCAAACGCTCTCTAAACATTTTTCTTTCATCTCGCTCGACTCCTCGCCCTGAGAGCAGCTGAGTTCCCACTGACCTCTGCCTCAAACCGAGTTGCTCGTAGGGAAGCGGTCAGCCCTGCCGAGGCCGATTTTTTTCTGTCAGCCCGGGCTTTTCCCGATGCCCTCTGGCTCGTGGCGGGGTCTAGGAGCAAGGGTCCCGCACGTCTTCCCCCCGGTCGGTGGCGTTGATCCTCGCGGCTCTGGCAGGAGAATTGACTTGAGGGCGTTTCTCTTCGGTGCTGAGCTTTTGCTTCCTCTGCGAGCGCGTCGAAAGCGCTGCTCCTCCTGCCGGCTTTTTCCTCTCAGGGTGAGAAACCCGGGGCTCGAGGTGAGGTTTAAATCCCCCCCCCCCGCTGATTAATTTAACAAATGAGCCCGTGCTCTCTAGCGGGCAGCTCTTCCTTCAAAGGCTGGGGGCTGTCCAGCCCCTACGAGCCCGCAGACACGTTCTGTGGTCCTGGAGCTCCCTTATTTACCTCCTATTTCGGCTTCAGCAGCGAGGGGAAGGAGATAGGGAGCATGCTTATTTATTCCCTTGATCCTGACCAGCAAGAAATGGAAAGGCTGCCTCGTTTGAAAGCCCTGGGGTGGGGAAAATCTCTCCCCGCTGTGTAAATCGCAGCGGGGGAGGCAGTGACCAGCAGGTGGTGTGCAGGAACTTTTGGAGAAGGAGCTGAAATTGCCGCCGCGGATGGGAATCGGCTCGGGGAATCGGCTCTGCCAGGTTAGGGTGGCTGAGGAAGCGTGGCCCGGGGGCGACGGAGCGGGATGTTGGCGTTGGAGATCTGCGCCGAGAGGGGCGGAAAAGATTAAACGGGTGGCGAGACGTCAGCCGAGCTGCAAGCCTGAGGTTCTTTGCTCCTTTTTTTTTTGGGGTGTTTGAGGAACAAAACCGGTTTGGTGCCCTCACTTTTTGGCACGGGCGAACTCGGTTTGACAGCGGAGGGAATCGCTGGCCTTTCAGAAGGGGAGGTCCTCGGGCAGAGCTATCAGGAGGTGTTTCAGGAGCTTGTGACCGGCTTTTCGATAGGGTTCTGTAAACTCGGTGTCTTTAGGAGCGTTCTTTGGGCTCAACGGCTGCCATGGCTTTTATTTCCTTTAGGTGCTCTCCTCTCTCTGAGGTGCCGCGGTTCTTTGCTGCCCGTAAAACCACAAAAACCCCAAGCTTCTTGCTCGTCCCTCGGCGCCCAAGGGTGCGACGGAGCTCGGCGGCCCCCTTGCTAACAGATCTCACGTTTCCCAGCCTCTCCGCGCCGCCTGAAAAGGGAAAAGCTGTGCTTAAAACCGTGTAAACCCCGTTTGCCTCCTCGCTGAAAGCCAGGGGATTCATTCCGAAGTCTGGGATCCGAAGGGGTCTTTTTGTTCCCGTTTGCCCCCAGGAAACGCTACTCGTGGGCAGGTCGTGGGGAGCATCGGCCCCGCAGCTTCTCGCGGGCGTCCGGAGTTTCTACGGCAGCTGAAATTCGCTGCCAGGAGGCCCAGCTTAGCTCTGCCGCGGCTTTCGTCGGTCAGACCCCGATGAACTCCCCACCCCCGAGCAGATGCGCTGCGCCTGCCGGACGCGATTACAGCGCGGGATTGTCCGAGTAGTTTGTCGGGGGATCGCTCCCGCCTGGGAGATCCGAGCCTTAAGGTTTTACGCGATCAAAACCCCAGGAGGTTTTTGATCGGGGACCTCTCCGCTCCCGCACGAGAGGGACCGGTGCTAAACGATAAATCTTTCAGGGAGGGGAGCTCAATTAACGTCGGATGTTCCCTTTGACAGCTTTCCTCCGGTAAAAAACGGAGGAGAGCCGAGAGAGCTGGAGGGGCGCGTCGGCCGCGAGGAACTCCGTCCGTTGAGGAAGGCGCAGCGGAGGATTAAACGTAGCTTAGCCCTCGCGTTGCCAGAGCTGCTGGGCGCCGACGGAAAGAAATGGGTGAGGAAACCTTTCGGTCCCTCTTGCGAGCTTGGATCAGGCGCCGTTTAGGAAGCACGTGGGGTTTTGGGTTCCTCCTGGCCGCGTTTGCTCTGCAGGTTATTCCAGAACGCCTCCGCTCCCCCGCGCGGAAGCCCGGTTTCATCTAAACGCTGCTTAGCATCGCTTTCTCTCCGCTGTTTCTTGCGTGAGAGCTGCTTTGATTACTTCATTCAACTGCCTTCCTTCCCGATGTTGACCTCCCAGTGGATTTACAGCGTCCTGCTCTTTTCACCAGCCTCTTCCCGCCCCGCGAAGCCAGCCGGCCTTTTAGTTGCCGCTCATGTAGGTCACCCCTTCCTCCGTTTCTGCTCTTAGCCCTTTTTTTTTTTTTCCACGCTTCGCTTTCGTCTTTTCTCCGGCTCGCGGTGGGATGCGGCGTTCCCCCTTCCCTCTTGGCAGCGCCTTCTCCCGCGGCGTTTGCTGTTCCGTTGCCCTCCTCTCGCGGAGCTGGCCGCGGCTTCGGCGCGGTGTTCCTCTCCGTTAAAGCCCCGCCGCCCGAAATCCGCCCGATTTCGCGACTCCCCGCCTGACGTCCTCCTCCCGGCCCCCAGCAGAAATCGTCGCCGCCTGCGTCGCTTCGCTTGGCGCCGTCGAATCTTGCTTGGTCATTCGGGCCACGTTTTAGTGTTCCGCTCCTCCTTTCTGCTGACGGCGCTTCGCTCGTTAGCCCCGGCCCCGCTCCGTGCCGCAGAATCGGCTCGCGAAAAGCCGGCGTTCGCCCCAAAATTTCAGCCCCAAATTCCTCCGCGTTTCACTTCAGCGCCGTCCTTCATCTCGCTTTCCTCGCGCCAGTCTTTGATTTCACTGACACCCGAGGGATTTTTAGGGGGGATTTACTCAAAGCTGGGCACTACCTTTTTTTTTTTCCCCCCCCCTGTTTTTTTTTTTTTTCTTTTTAAACAGCTGAGATCGCCTGGGGGGAAGGCTCACGAATCCTCGCAGCGCCCACGTTCGGACACGATGCAAGCGTCTCGTCCTCGTAGAGGGGACGTGAAGCAGCGCTGTCAGCTTCAGGTTTCACCCCGGAAAACCCTCGTCCGCCCGAGAGGCGGATTTGGCTCTCGGGCTGGCGTAAAATTAGGAACTTTTAACGACCGAATTCCCTTTCAGAGCCTGGGAGCGGCTCTACCGCTAGGACCCAGCTGATGCGACCGGCGTGGGCGCCTGAGGAGTGAAATGCATAAATTCAGACGCTCGGATCCTTAATTTGGGGGCTTTGTGGCTTTAAAGCTTTAATTCCTGACTCTTCGGCGTGTTTCGTGTAGCGGTCCGATGGGTGCTTGCTGGGGACCGGCAGCTTTATCCAATTAGCCGTGTGTTTACGGTGGTGCAAATACATCTTTTAGGATAAAACTCTGTTTTGTCAGCAAGGAGACTTCGTGCTCAAGCAGCTTCGTTTAATCGGATGAGCGGCGTCGCTCTCCTTCCTCGAGCATCCCCCCGTGACTGCCACCCAGATAAATAACCCCCCCCACACTCCGCTCCCGTTTCCTCCCGCGTGTTTCCTCAGCTATACGGCGTCCAGTCGAGCTGGGAAATACCGATTTTCTTCATCCTTTGCGGCGGAAACTCCTGAGAGCATCCCTCCGGGTCCCTCCTTAACGGCTTCGGTGTTTGGGGTTGCGCTCCTCTTCTCTTGATCTCTCGTCAAGGAGCACGAGGTGCTGTTACCGCCCTTTTCCAGCCTCACTTCGGTTTTAATTCAGCCAAAATTTTAGCCAAGTGCTGCTGCTGCTGCTCCCGACTTGGGGTTTTCTTTCTGAGGGTGGAAAACTGCCTTGGTCTGACACGGAAGGTGTCTTTGCCAGGTCTTCTGGAAACAGAGGAGGTTTCTGCAAGGAGGGACTTCACATTTAAGCAAGGCTCTCAGGAGAAATCGGTGTAGCCAGGTTTCACCAGCCCCAGGTTTGGGGCCGTTCCTTTGGGGTAGGGACCTACGGCTCTGTTACTTCCTGCCTTCCTCTTGGAGATGTTCCCCTGCTTAAAACACGGACAAATCATTTTTTTTTTCAGTGTGACTTCGGTCTTGAATCCTCACCTATGGTCCGAGGCACACAAAGCGAGCCCTCCTGGCAGGAGCAAGCTGTCGTGGGCGGGCGGAAAGCTTCCCAAAATCCCGGCTCACCCGACTGTCCTCGTGCAGAAACATTTCCCGCGGCCGCTGCTAAGCCACATTTCGGCAGGGGGTGGCTGCAAATCAGCTGCACCCACGCTGGCTTGGGCTTTGGGCCGAGCGGTTCCGCTCGTGACGGAGCCGAAGCCAGGCGAGTCGCAGGAAATCTGCCTGGGGTTTTCTCCTCGTCTCAGCCAGCCGTGAAAGGCCGAGGGATGCGGCGGTGGTGGCTGAGCTTCGCTCGTGGCTGCACGCGCTCAGGTTCTCTAATTACCGGCTCCCCTGGTTAAGGCTACGAATATTTCTTTGCTGACCTTTTAAAAAGCTGTCTTGGCAAATAACTCGCTCCTTGGGGATCCTTCATGCTTGGTCTTCCACCCAGGCGAGCCCTCCTGAAGCCGAAAGCTCATCTGTTTTGCAGCCCAGTAATAAATTCCCGTGCTTGAGGGGGTAGCAGGAGGTGGAATTAACTTTTTTATTCTTTTAACAGAAGCTTAAATAGAAATGGACCCTGGGGCAAAGGTGGAAACGTGCTCGGCAAAATAAAAACCTGTGACAATTGCTTTTGGGGTGGTGGGGAAGTTTGGCTCTGTCTTTGTTCGGGCTTGAAAGGCTTTGTGGGGAGGGGGGGGAATATCAAGCACTGGGTGCTTGATAAGGTTTGGGGGCGGAGGTGTTGATTTTTTTTTGTCTTTTTCCCCGTTTTCCCTCTCCTGACCGAATTATTCCCTGCATCTCCAGGCTACATCCAGAAGATAAAATCGGGAGAAGAAGACTTTGAATCCCTCGCTTCCCAGTTTAGCGACTGCAGCTCGGCGAAAGCGGGCGGCGACCTGGGCGCCTTCGGACGAGGTGAGTGGAGCTCAGCCCGGCGCCACCGGGTTCCCGAGTGGGTGCCGATCTCCCCGGCAGGGAGCAAAGCTGGGTAACGCACCCTGCTGCGGGGGGAACGGACACAAAAATGGATCCGTGTGCTCGGCGGCCTGCTGTGCAGGAAACGTAGCTTGCTGCCTAGAAGTTAAACCAATTAGTGCAACCATAATTCTATTCCAGGCAGGGAGGGGACGTTGGAATTGGCTTTTCCCTCTAGGAAAGGATTTCTCTGGTCGCGCTGAGCCGAAATCCAGTTGCCCAACGTAACAGGGATAAGGAGGAAACGGTGCCGGATAAATGATCCGGCATTCCAGTCTTAAACGAGAAAGCTATTAACAAATTGTGGAAATGGGAACGATGCGCGGCCCACCAACGTAACGTTGCTGGCGAGAGAATTCGTTCCGGGGTTATCGATTGGCGCGGTCGGGGAGCGATAACAAAAAGCTCGTGGATGCGTCCTCGTTAATGAGATTTGCGAGGGCGGGAGGAATGATCTTCGGGATGGGAAAGCGGAGAGCTGAAACCTGCCTTGCTTTATCTCCCCGGTGCCTTTTTGCAGTCATTTTCCACTAGGAGCAAAAATTATGAAAGCAATGATGTCACGGGTACGGCTACGGTATTTAAAGAACAAACCCAAATCCTCGCAGCGAGGGTGTCCGTGCATATTTTACTTGAAGGAGGTCACAAAAGGTACCCGTCAACGAGAGAAAACGCTATATTTGTCACGATAATCCGTGCCCCGCAGTCGCAGGAACTTGCAGCGATCCCAGAGGAGGAGCTGTAGGAAGAGCTGCCCACGTCTGGAACAGCAAACGGCGCGTCGAAGCCTGACGTTTTGGTGGAAGCTTTTTTTCCCCAGCTCACGCTCGGGGTTGGTGGGAAGCGGGCTGGAGCCCTCAGAAGCTCATCCCAGGCTCTTACCCCCGTGGCGAGCACGCGAACCCGGCAGGAGGAGCCTGCCCAGGGCTGTCACCCACACGGGCAGGGTGCCGCAGGATATTTCGGGCACCGGTGGGCGTGCTGCTGCTGGAAGGGACTCCAGAAGCTGCTCTTTCACCCCCCGCTGCCCGAAGCCCACCTGGCTTTGGCAGGGGAAACTATTCAAGAGTGCAGGTTCTGGTTTCATTCTTCGTTATATTTTTCCCCATATACTTCTTTAATCGCTGCTCCTTTTTAAGGTCCGCTGCAGCTCAGCAGCGCTTGCTTCTGCAGTCATAGAACAAAACGAGGATATTTCCTGGGTTCCCACAACAAAACATCCGCCCTAGGAGGCTCGGCTCAGTAGAAACCCAGCTCCCTGTGATTTTTGGAGGAGCGCAGGAAAAAAATAATACATATTTTTTTTTTCTGGCTGCAGCAAAACCTAAAGGAATGTTGCAAGAGGCCGTCTCCACTAGATGACACTAGAGCCACGAGCGGTGGCCGAGCTCCTCAGCTGTCACGGCCGTCCCCAGCTCTGCCGCTTTTCTCACTGGGCTGCAAATGTAATTTGGTAGAACGCGGAGCGGTGGTTTCTTCAGAGGTGAAGTTATTAAAACATTGCCATTTATCTTCCTGAAACCCTTCAAATAGGTCTCGCCTCTGCTCGAATAAGCGCCGCGGGGTAGCGGAGGGGCTGTTACTTCAGCTGAAGCAAAGATTTCAGGCCCTAGGAGGGAAGAACCGAAAACCTGAGGTGCCGAGGTGGTTTTTATCTGACGGTGATTGACGCTGGCTTTGTAACTGGAGCCTGGCAGCCGGGCGAGCTGTTTGCCTCCCCTAGCAATTTAAATGCTGAAGAGAGAGAAGTGAAACTGGAAAGTCAGAGGCATCGGATCACTTCAGTAATCAAATGTGTTTGTTTTTTATTTCGGATGGGGAAAGGGCCAAGCCGAAGCTGTTAGGGCAGATCCTGAAAGGGGGGAGTTGAGCTTTTGTGGCATCTTAGCAGCCCCGTTAGAAAACTGGATATGGCTGGGTGTGGGACCTGAAATAAAACCTAAATTCTGGCGATGCTGCTTGGCTGCGCACGGTGCCTCTCGGCTGTGTGGCCGCCGAGCGGGCTGGGAAGCTTTAATTCCCCAAAAAAAACGGCATTTTGGTGAAACCTCTGCTGGCGATCCAGCCTGTGAGCCTTCCGCAGCCCTCTCCTGGCGCGTAACAGAATCCAAAGCCACAGGCGCTGCCTTGAAGCTCGGAGACGGGGCTCGTAAACCTCCAGGAGATTTCGTGCTGCGGTTTTGGCAAGGCACCGGTCTGAACATCTCCGCAGGCGAGCGTCGCGAATGCGGCCGGCGCTGCGAGCGGAGAGCGAGGGTTTCCTCGGCACGGGGAGCTGTCACCTCGCAGGCGTCTCCTTTTGCTGCTTCAGCTTTTGCCAGGAATCCCCCCCCACCCCAACGAGATTTCAGCCTTTCGGTAACGACAGAACCTCGTTGTTTTGGCTGGGGTTTGCCGTTTTCCTCGCTTTAACTTCTCTTACAGGAAACCAGGCGCGATTTCTGTCCCCGTGCCGCTTATTCTCTCAGCTCCCCCGCAGAGCCGCGCTCGTTCTGCTCGTTGTTCCCCTCGTGGGGAGCTTCCTCTGGCTTTCCTGAGCCCGGGTTACTGAACCTCCTGGAAGTCAGTGACTCGGAGCCCTACCAGCAGCTCTTTATCTAGGTCATGACATGAGCCACGTGTGCCGTGTAAATTATTTAAGCGCAGCTCGTAATGCACACCGCGTCCCCTCTCCCTGCGCGCCCCGAGGGCGCGTGAGGCTGGATGACAAACGTCCCCTTGTGCCGGTGAGTCTGCAGAACAGATTTCCTCTGCCTCCCGAGTCTGCAGCCCTCTGAACATCTTCCCTTGCTGCAGTGATGTCTGCAGGATCCGAGCAGAATCTCTGTTCGAGGAGGGGGGGAAAAAAAGTGTGTACACGCATGTGTGAATGAGTTGTTTTGGATCATCTTCGGGGAGCAGACAAAAACAAACACCCCCTGCGAGTTATTAATTGGTGACTTTGTTGTTTGCCTGGAAGCTGTCTTCATTTGAAGCTTGCTTGCTCAGATCTTCCAGTCTTTGCTGGGCTTAATTGAACTTTCTCGTTGCTGCTCTCTGCAGGTCAGATGCAGAAACCTTTTGAAGACGCCTCATTTGCGCTGAGGGCGGGCGAGATGAGCGGGCCGGTTTTCACAGAATCAGGGATCCACATCATCCTACGCACAGAGTGAAGTGCCTTGGTGACACGTAGAAAGGAAAGGGCGAGGGGAAGAAAGGAAAAAAAAAAAAACAAAACCTACTCCAACCCTGCACTCTCCCAGATGAACTTCATATCCAGTTTCAAAACAAAACACACAAAAAAAGCTCATTTCATATCTCAATGTCTCCCCCGGCACCTGACACAATGTTTTTCACCTGCAGAGATGCATGGTTAGCCAAGGGTGAGAACGCCATCAAAACGAGACAGTAGCATCTTTCATGAGCAGAGAGAATGTTTAAAAACAACGGTTCTGGCATGCCCCAGCTGCTTTGAGTTTTATTGACGTGTCTCCTAAGCCGAGGAATTGTCAATGCTAAAGGTCACACTTGGGTGCTTCCCACCTCCTCCCCGTTAAGAGACGCGGAGTATTTATCGCAGCGCTGACGATGGTGAAGCTGACTTGTGAACTCTGGTGCTATGACGGAATGAACTCCCCGCCCCTCTGCATGTTTGTTCCAACGCATTTTAACCAGAATAAAAACCCTGTTTGCTCCGCAGTCCAGCCCGGCGGTTTGTAGAAGCCTTTTCCTCAAGCCGGTTGTAAAAATTGACCCTGAGGTAGCGAAGCGACGAGCCACTTGGCGTGGGGCACCCGCGCCTCTCCCCAGCTTCCCTCGCCGCAGCTCTCCCCGCGAGGATCCCTCCCTCTGCCCCGTCCCGTGGTGGCACCCGGAGCTTCCCCCCCCCCGGCCCCGGGCTCCTGCCGCCGCTTTTGATTAAAACTTGAAGATGCCTTTTTGGTCCTGAAAGCAACCGAGAGAGGTTCACGGCCAGTAGTTCCCGCGGCAGGGAGAGCGCTGGGCAGACCCGAGCTGCCTCGCGGTCCCTGGGGTGCTGCCCCCTTCCAGCCCGAGGTCGCTCCGTGCGGTAGGCAGTGCCATCCTGTAGGGCAGGCTGTATTGTGGATTTCCACTTTTTAGCTAGAAGGCTGGTTTTTTTTTTGGTTTGTTTCTTTGTTTTTTTTCCAAGTTCCTCTCGATCCGCTCGTGGTTTAGACACTGTTAAGTCATCGTTTTCCAGTTCCACCGCATTGCTTATGTTTAGCAAAATAAAAACAGAGAAAAAAAAAAATAAATCCCAGCTTTGGTCCAATGCAAACCAGCTGTAAAAGTTCCAGTTCTCGTAAGCAGAAAATAAAGCCCTCTCCAATTAAACGTTTCAGGAGCTCTGGTATTGATTATTTCTCCTCCTGTGTCTGTAGAGATCTCGCTGCTCCCGTTGCCAATGAAAACCTCTGCACTGTCTGCTGAGTTGGCCGATGCTGATGGTTTGAATCCTTAAGATGGAAGCGTGGCTTTCTTTTTTTAAGAAAAACTCAACGTTTTCTGTCTCAAGCTGTAAGCCTTTATTCCCTCTTGGCGTTGGGTTCACGTGCTTCGTGCCGAGTCGACGCCTCGTTTTGTAAGAAGCGTTCAAACCCTGCTATAAGCCGCGAATTCGGGTTAAAAAAAAAAAGTCCAAAAAGTGCGATTTGATGACTGATCCTTCCCTCCCCGCTTCTGCAAACGTCGGTGTCCCGTTCACAGCACGAAACCAGCCGCGACGGCTCCTCGGTGTGCTTTTTTTTTGTCCTAAAAGCTCCCATTTTAGAGCTGGGGAAAGGCAACGTCTCCTCCCTCCCCTCTCCGATGACCGTGCTCAACAAAACAAACACCGGAATATCGCTGGCGTTTCTGCTTTTGCTTTGACCCTCGCTGGTTTTGCCGGGGAAATGGAAGGTTTTGGGGCATCAAAGTTGGTTTCCGTAGCAACACATCGATTTTTTTTATATATAAAAAAAAAACCATCCAGCACAGGGTGACGAGCAGGTGAGGGCTTAAAAAGGGAAATTACCTCAAATAACCGCGCGGTATCGTGAAAGCAGGATCAAAGGTAAATGAACGAGAGCGGAGGTGGCAGTTCTGTCTGGACACGCAGAAGGCGAGTGCCTTGCTGCTGCTGCAGGGGTTTTTGCCTCCTGGTGCTGTGCCGGTCCCAGCACGGGCTTCGAACTGGGACCGGTGGCCACGGGAGAAGGGGTGGGGGCTTTTTGGGGTGGGGGTGAAGATGGTCCTGGCGGGTTGTAGTGGGGCAGGACCTCTGTGAGGCTGTGCGAGAGGGAGCTGGCCTCTAAAAAGTGCCGTAAAAAGCACGGCTAAAGCGAGGCGAGCGCCTGGGCGTGGGGAAGGACCTGCCCGCGAGTGTCCCTGCTGGAAATCCTGCCCCTTGACGTGGAGGGAACGACTTCTTCCTTGCTGCTTCTCCGCAGCCTGGTGGCTCTCCCATTGCAGCCTCGGTTTGTGACCTTCAGCCCTTTGAAAGAGGGGGAAACCCGAGCACGAGCGGGCGGTGCTTGCTGAAGCCCCCCCCGTGGAGCCCTTCCAGCGCTGGGGTGGCCGTGGAGCAGCTTGGAGGGGCTGGGACAGGCTCGGGATGACCGGAGGGACGTGCCTGGAGCATCAGCGATGTTTCCCAAAGCCCCTTGGCAAAGCCCCCGGCTCCTCCATCCCGACACGGCCGCATCCTTGCCTCGTTTGCGCCCGCTCTCCTCCAGGGGTGACAAACCACGAGCTGCCTTGGGCTCCTGCCCTTTCCCCGGGGGAACCCGCGCTTGTTGCTGCGCTCGGCGAGCATCTGTGATACAGTAACCTGATTTGCCACGCCGTCGTGGCCTGGATTCGGGGCCCTTCCCTTCCCAGCACCGTTCCTGGGTGAGTCACGGGTGAGCGGCGCGGCTCCTGGTCCTGCAGGGGTTCTGGCTCCGTCCTCCGAGCGCGTGGCAGCCCTTGGACGCCGGCGCGGTGACGCTGACGGTAAGCTCTTGTGACGGCGCCGCGTTTGAAGCCTTCGCTTCTCCGGGAGGATCATTTCAGGGATTTCTTCTGGTTGCTCTCCAGGAGGAGGCTGTCACATCCCAAGAGATTGGGAGCTGGGCTGGAGGCAGAGCGGGTTCTTCGCCGTGCCGCACCCGGTATTAAAGCGGGGCTGCCCGGCTCGGGGATCCCCGCTTCCAACCCTGGAGAGGGGCTTGGGGAAGGAATCGGGCTTGGGTCATCCCAAAATTCGCCCTGGGACTGTCCGTGCTCGTGGCTCCGAGTCTCGAGGGGATAAGGGCCACGTTGGGGTGAGGTTCTGGCAGTGGTGGTGTTCGGCGCTCGTTGCTTGCGCTGCTGAGTGGTTTGGTCCCAAATGTGTTCGGTTTTCACGGGGGCTTGACAGAAATCGCCTTTTCTGGATAAAAAGCAGTAGAGCCACGTGCTCGGGGGCTCGATTCGGTGCCTCTGCTCCCAGGGCTTTGCTGAGTACCTTGATCCTTCAGATCCTTTTCCCCAGGAATGCCACAACTGCAGCAAAATCCTCTTCTTCAGCAGAAGCCCGCTCCTCCCCTTCCTCAGCTGCCCTGAGGCTGCTCTGCACCCACTTAACGCTCCTGCTAATTTCCCTGCCCAATCCCTTCCATTCAGCTTGCTCCTTCCCCTCCTGGCACCACACGTTTTTCCTTTAACCCCGACGAAGGCACCGGTGCAAGGAATTCTTGGCGGAGGCCAAGTTTGACCCGGAGAGGACCTGCGTGCGCTCGGGCTCCTTCGCCTGCTGCGTGCCCTCGCCTTTTGCTTCCGTGAGCTATTATATCTGTTACAGACGAGGAAACGCCCTGCTCGGACTGCAAATATTCCAGCCAGGAGCCATCTCCCTCGTTAGCCGGTCGCGATTTTCGGCTCGGAGGGTGCCTGGACCTCTGGGTGCAGCCGTTGCAAGGAATAAGAAGCGAGAGGCCTCTCCCTGCAGGGCCATTTTGTGAAAGCTGCCTCGCAGCGTGGCGTCTGCCCGGGGAGCATCTTTTGCTTCCGATAGTTCTGCAAACATCCCCTTAATTGGATCATCAACTGGATCTAATTTGCCGAGCGTGCCTCCTCCCCCCCCCCCCCAACTCCCCGTGCTTCATTACGGGTCTGGGCAGCCGAGCGGCGTGCGCGCCCGCTGCCAGCTGCGGGAGAGCTGCTGGCAGCTCCCAAGGACACCGCCGGAGCATTTAGCCCTGCTGTAATGAACTTTTCCTGCTAATTATTTTTTAGGTAGCTTAAAGGACAGCCAGCTCTCGCTGCTGCAGCCTGGCTGGAGGGCGCGGGAAGGGGAGCGTGCACGGGTGCAGCCTGGAGGGACGCGATGTTCTGCGCCGGGCTCTTCCTCCGAAAGGGGCTAGAGAGAACCAAGGTGTTTTTTTGTTGTTGTTGTTTTTGTTTTTCCTATATTTTAGCCCAAAACACATCGACTGCAGCCCGGCCAGGCTCGCAGGGCATTACCAGGCTTGCAAACTCATGCTGGAAGGACAGGAGCGAATTATTAGAGAGCAGCAAGTCACGGTGGGGGGGGGAGGTTGCTGCGTGCTCGGAGAGCAGGGGAGGGAAATCTTGCCTTCGAAACGCAGCTGAGGCCGAATTCCTTGGGGCATTCGCCACCTCTGGTCTCTGCCCACGTGAGCGCCAGGGAAGGACCCGAGTGGGGAGCCGGCAGTGCCGCGCGCCGTCCGGCTGCTCTATAATGGATGGGGGAGCATGCTTTATTCATGTTCAGCAGCACGGGCGAGGAGGATTCAGGTCGCTGTTTCCACGAAAAGGCTCAGAGAATGTTTTAACGTGACGACGACTCCGGCGGCTTCAACGGAGCGAAGTCTCCTTGTCCCCATCCTCCTGCCTCCCCGTGGCCACCCGGCCGTGAGTGTGGGGAGCCTTTTCCCCTTGGACGGTGCCAGACTTCCCCTTCTGCTTTTAAAGGTGTCGTTTGGTTTCCTTTAATTGTTGTTATTTTTAAAAGCAACCCTTTTTTCCATCCCAAATGCTGCTTTCCTTCTCATAGTTCTGCTTCCTACGGGATTTGGGCAGGGAACTGAGGATGGGTGAGGGTCACCGGTGGTATCTGGATCCAGCCCAACGTGCTTCGAAGGCGTGTGTGGCCTCAGTGCCGGTAAATCCCGTGGCAGTGCCGAGGGTTTTCTTTCCCGTTGGCTGGAAATCGGGCACGTGGGGCCGGCAGGACCCGGTGCTTGCGTGCTGGGACGGCGGGAGCCCGGGCAAGCTGCTCGTCTTTGGAATTTACAAAGGGATGCTTTGGGGTGGGGTAGCGCTGCCCAGCTCCCCTGCCCGGTTCCAGGCTCAGCCACCTGAATTAAACCTCCTTCCTCCAAAAGGTTTGGGCACAGGGTAACAGCCGGGCTCTGCTCCTGCACCCTGCTGCCTCCTCGCCCCGCCGGGAGCTGCTGCGGGGAAGCCACGAGCCGGGGAAACGGCCCCTGGAGGTGGGAGCAGCTTTGCACGAACCTGTCCCACCGCAGCAGGCAGCGCCGCCGCCGCCGTTCCTCGTCGTTCCAGATGAGTCAGAAACTTCCCCGGCTTCCAGCAGCTTTGCCCGGTGGTGGGCTGTTTGTTTGGTTTCCCTCCCTCCCGCAGCCCCCGGCTGTAATGATGATGAATCACGCCGCACCCCCGGCAGCCCCGGCGATGGGAGCTGCAGAAGGGCCGGAGCTCGGCTTCGCGCTGAGCCAATTAGTGCCTGGTTTTATGCTCGTCAGTTGGCCCATTAAACGTGGTCCCTTCCAACAAATATTTGGAAACCTGCAGCGCCGGGAGGGATCTTTTTCTTGGGGGGGGGGGAGGGGGGGAAGGAGATTTCTCCAGCCCCTGGCCAAGCATCCCCGTGGCTCTGAGGCCGGCAGAGAAAAGCCAGGGTGAGATGCAAGGGCTGGAAGCTGGAGCGAGAGAAATGCAAAGCAGAGGCTGGTTTGCACGCCTGCTGTTCGCTGCAGTAACACACCCTGGGATGCATCCAGCCCTGGACGTGCCCCAGTCTGCTGTTTCTCACCCTTTATGACCTCGTTAACGCACAGCTCACGATTTATTCCCGCGCCTTTGGTGTTTGGGTGCGTTAAATCAAGCACGACGCTGATAACCTGCTGCAGCTCATCCCCCTGAAATGAAAAGCCAGCGGCTGAGCCTGAAGTTGGACAAACCCACCCCAAGTAAGCGGCCGTCCCGGCACGTCATGCTGCCTCAGCACCTTCCCCGGGGCCGTCTTGCCATAATTCACTTACGGGCTTTAATCGCTGAGCCCTTGTTTGCCTCCACTGAGCCAGCAGAGCTGGAAAATCCTATTACACCTTCCTGAGCTGCGGCTTTCTGCCCTGCTGGGTCCTGTCTCCCAGCCTGGTCCCATCGGCTGTTTCGGGGTGTCCAGGAGCAGCACCCCAGGGCTGCGAGCCCTGCCTAATTAGCTCTTTTCAGCCCCATTAATGAGCAGGGAGTAAAGCCCGGTGGGCGAAGCAGGGAATGGCTTTCCCCCCTGTTTGCAGGGAGCACCGGTGCCCGAATCCCTGTTGAGTTTTGGGGCTGCAGCCCCACTGCGGGGCACCGCCTGCACCGTCCCACCCTGTAAGGATGCTCAGCTGCATCCCAAAGCTCCCGGGTTTCCATGGCAACTCCCTGAGCATCCGGGCTGCTGCTGCGGTGCTGGGAGAGGGGCTCAGCATCGCCTCCTCCGCCCGCGCTGGGGAGGGTTCGGCGGCTTGGCATCACCCCCCATGACCTTTTGGCATTGATTCCCTACCCCGTGCAATTCGGGGCAGCCCTTTAGGAGGGGCGGATTTGCCCGGAGCGGGTTCAGCATCGGGGCACAGCGCGGTGCCTGCGGGTGCCTGTCTGCGGCTCGGGGTGCCCTAAGGTTTGCGTGCCTTCCGTTCGGTTTATTCAAGCGTGCGAGGAACGCGCGCGTGGCTCCAGCAAGCCAATAAAAAAATTACTTCCCCCACCCCCCCCACCCCCCGTTTCCGACCCCTTCGCAGCTCGGTTCTCAAAAGCTGCCCCTTTCCTTAGGACGCCTGGTCCCTTCTGCATCCCACTGGGCCCTGGAAGTGGGGATGAAAAAGAAGAGCAAAGAGTGGAAAGAGCTGCAATTAGCTCGCAGGCAGCCTGCGGCGAGGCACCCGAGCCTTTTGTTGGGAGCTGGGTGTCTGGCGCACAAACTCGCGAGCAGCCACCTGGCTTCCCCGGCAGAGCCGAGCCCTCTCCTGCTGAATGGCTCTCAAAGGCAGATGATGACCATTATCCCAATCCGCGGAGGCAAATGATGCATTTCCAGCCCTCCAAGTGCAGCCGCAATTAATCAGAGTCTATTTATGGCGGGCTATTCATCAAAAGGGAAGAAATCATCAACATTGTAATGGGGAAGCTTTAATGTCCACGCATTCAGAAGCGAATCTCAGCAAGCTGCTTCCAATCTGCACAAACATCTCGCTGCCGTGGAGCGGGGAATACATTTCCATATTAATGACCTGAGGGGCTGCGATTACTTCCAGGGAATGTGCTGCTAATGCAGAATGAGCGGGCTCGCACCAGCAGGATGAGGCCCTGGTGGGCAGAAGCAGCTTTGCCTCTGGCCAGGTGCCTCTCCCCTTATCCCCTTCCAATTTTAGCGCAATTTAAGGCTTTTTTTTTTTTTTTTTTTGCAAGGCCACGAAGCGTGGCTCCAATTCGGGGCTTCGTGGCGTGATTGTAATCCCCCACCACGAATGGGGGGAAAAAAAAGTCACGACCTTCGTTCTCCGCTTGGCCCCGGCGGATTTGGGCGATGGATTTCCCCTTTTTGCCAGATTCGGGCAGGGGCAATTCAGGTTGTTCCCCATTTCTCCTTCCTCCTCGCATCGGAGGGAGAGCCGCCGGGCGGCGGGGCGTTTTTATTCGTTTTGGTGGAGTTTTGTCTGCCTGCTTTGCCTGCAGATATCCGGGAGGCGACGGCGGAGAGCGGGCGAGCTTCGCGGCCGTCCAGCTGTTTCCAAGATCTGTTCCTCCCACCTGGCATCGCTGCGGGGCTGTTTGGTGGGGAATCCCCTTCCCTCCCTGCTTCGACACCACGCTCGGTGAGAAGGTAAAAGTCCTCCGCTGCTCTCTGCGAATTTATTATGCAAAGCGCTGGAAGAGCCAGAGCAGAAGGAAGGGGCCCCTCGTGCCCGGATAACGAAATTACCCAGACATCAAGGCGTCCTACCGGGAGCACTTGCCATCAAAAAAAAAAAAAAAAAGCACGTTTTTTTTATCCCTTTCCAGCAGCTGTAAATCTGCAAAGCAGGAGCCAGGTTGAGGTCCTGGGGGAAATCTTTTAATTTGAACAAAGCAGCGCTGCCAGTTTCGGGGGACGGGCGGAGAAAGCGGTGATTTATTTGAAGCTTCAGGGCCAGGCAGGGTTTCCATCTTCACGCACGAGGCTGTGGTGGAGCTGAGCATATTTGAGGCAGCGCGGTCCTTGGGAAGAGCCCCCTCTGCCTCTCCAGCTCCGTCTCCACCGGAGCATCCTCGCGGAGCCTGGGGGCACCCCCTTTTCCCTCTCCCTTTCCTCCCTTTGTCTTTTCTCGGGTGCTCTTTGGGACGGATCGGAGGCAACCCCCAGGTGCTCTCCGGCCTCTGCTCCATCACCGGGCACCAAGGGGGCCTCTGCTGACGGGGAGAATTCAGACAAAGCCGGGATCCTGGAGCAAAACAGCGATTTTTCTATTTATTTCTATTTTTTGGCTGCTCTTGCGCTGAACAGCAGGAACGCAATTAGCAGCGGTGTTAATGGAGCTGCTCCCCCCCCCTGCTCTGCCCTCCTGCGCCTCCTTTCTCACCTCTGCCTCTCGTTTTGCAAAAAAAAAAAAATAAAACAACCCTAAAAAAGGGGGGCCCCCCCCCCCCCCCCCGTCACATCCAAGCCTTTATTTTGAGAGGCAGCTTGCTAATAATAATAATTTTGAGAGGCAGTGCTAATAAAGCACCCAGAGACCAGGCTGGGTTCCTAGAAGGTTTCAATTCATAACGAGCGTCGATTAGAGAAGTTCGTCACGTTAATGCCACCGAGATGCCTTCGGAGGAGCCGATGCCTTCAGCATCCCCCCCCCCTGGATCCTAAAAACCTGCTCGGGCTGGGAAGTGGAGGGATTTCTGAGGGATCCCCCGCCCTATGGATGCCTGGAGCATCCCTCTTTTGGGGGTGGCACTGGGATCCTGCAGCCCCTGCCTCTCGCAGCCCTCCCGTAAGTGCCCCAAATCCCCCGTGCTGTGCTGGGAGGGCAGCGCCGCCTTTCCAATTTCTCTCTTTCATTTCTTCCTTCTGCCCGGAGCGAGCCAGGACAGCTCATTAGCTGCAGACCTGGTGCTAATTGCCTGATAGGGAAGGTGAATCATTGCCCTTACTCATCCCGCCGGGGAGCCAGCGCCGGCCAAAACCCAGCTCGGAGATGGCCGAGGGCGAGCAAAATCCTGCGATCCCCCAAAGGATCGGTGCCTTTGGATGCTGAGGGTGCAGGCGAGGAGCCAGGCTGGGTGCAGCCAGCTCCGGTCTGAAATATTCCCTCCCGCGGGTTATAAATAGCTGGGGATGTGACTGCGGCGAAACCGCTTTTAATATAAAGTAATGAGGAGGGGAGGAATGCAGGCAGGAAATATCACCGCTGCCAGCTCAACCTGGATTTAGCGCTGAAATTAAAGAGCCTTGGGGGATCCCAGGATAAATAAAGGGGAATAAATGGCTCCGAAGAAGCGAAAACGTCGAGGCTGGGCTCGTTGAGCCCTTCAAAGCCGTTCAAGCCCTTAAAAACGCGCAGAGGTGCCGCGTCCCACCAGACAGCAAACCTTTTTCTGGGGGTTTTGGGGTTTATTTTTTTTCCATCTGAGGCTGTTTTGATGCATCAAAAAATGGGTTTGGGGGGCGGTGGATGGTGCAGGAGCCTTTGAGCCTTCTCCATCGCTTCGTGGCTACAGGATTGAAACCCAGGGCAGATGCTTCGCGTAAGGAGCCCCCAGATTTGGGGTGGGGGCTTACAGCAGGCAGAGGAAGCGGGTGCAAGCGAGGGCTTAATCACCTCAACGTGGAGATGGTTTCATTATCCCGGCTGGGATGGAAAACATCTATTCAAGGGTGAGACAAAAGGGACTGAGCATAATCAGGAGCCAGTGTGCTGAGCAGCAGTTTCCCACACAAACAGCATCTTCGGAGATGAAAGACCAATTTATGGAACAAAGGCACGTCGCTTCTCCCACCCGACAGAGCCCAAAGCAAGGACGTTTCCCTGCTGATGAAGCCACGCACCAGCTGCGAAGGGAGTTTGATGAGGAGCAAGGGGCACAATCCTGCCCAGCTGGTGGGCATCTGGGGGACCCCGGTGCTTGGACTCAGGACACAGCCACCAGCTTGTTCTCACTTTTTTTTTTTTTTGAGGGATTTGTGCCCAAAAAGGACACCGGTGGCCCACGTTTCGCCTCGCTCTGTTTTAGGAACTTGAGCAACTTGGGTTGCATGTAAGAAACGGGGAGGAGAGGCGTTACAGCTGGCTCCTTCCCACCCAAACACTGCAAGGCCCTGCTGAGAAAATTAGTCGCCTCATAATTAACTCCAAATTGTCTCAGCAATAAATATGTGATTGTGTCTGTACGAGGAGGGACAGCTCACGCTTACAAATTCAGCAAAATAAACGAAGCAGCCGAGAAGTCCACCAGCAGCCCCTTCCGAGCCGGTTGCTTTATTTTATTTTATTTTCCCAGGGGACCAAGCAGAAGGCGGGTGGCATCTTTTAGCATCACCACGTCTCCATGGGGCAGAGCTGGCCCCCATCCGTCGCCCCCCCCCAGGGACAAGCTGCCCTCTCTTTGCAGGATGGGATGGAGATGGACACGAGTTCCCCCACCAGCTGCACCCACGCTCCTTGGGTGCCCTTTGAGGCCACCCAGAGCAGCCAAAACGCCTTCAAGTTGCTCGTTTTGCAGCTCATCATCCCAGGGGGCACATCGGCTGCCTCCTGCTGGCCCTAAAAATGCCTTTTTTTTTTTTCCCCAAGATAACCCATCCTGGGGAGCAGGGTCCCTGGGGAACCCCATCTCCCAGCTGCTTCCCTTCAGGGATTTGTAACGGGAAGAAGTCAAGCGCTTACGTGCCGCGTTCCCTGAGCTGCTCTATCCCTCCGAGGAGCCTTTTTGTAGGATAAACAGCCACTTTCGGGTAATCCTCGCCGGGCTCCTCAGCGCTTTATGGCTGTGCTTGGATCTGGAGCGAGCAGAGAGCCCAAAGCCCCCCCGGTCCTCCCCATCCCCTTCGGAGCATGGATAACACCGGTGCATCTCCAGAGGCATCTCCTCCACGTGTGGTTTGCTCCCTGGAGGGATTTCCCCAGTTACAGGGCTGGCAGCAGCTTTGCACCGAGCACGCCAGGACCAAAAAGGGTCCAAACGCATGGGGAAAGGCTTTTAAACCACAGGAGAGTTTTTGTAACAGGGAGGTTGGCACAGCTCGGGGCCAGAGCGAGGGATTCCCGCTTCTTCCTTCCCAGGTGATGGTGAAGGGAGGGTGGAGATGATGGAGCTGGAGCCTGGGATGGCTCTGGGCAGGGAAACGGGATTCCAGGCAGCTTCTGCCCTTAAAACACCCTTTCATTTTGAGATGAACTGCCCATCTCCCCCAGCCCCATCCTTTTCCTGAAGCCAGAACCAAGGGGTTAAAGGGGCTGGGGACTCCTCTCTGCGAGCATCGGGGTGTGGGACAAGCAGCTGCCATGCTCTGAAACCCCTTCCCAAATCAAACTGGGGGACACTGGGGACCACATTCCTCCTGGTGGGAAGGGGCTGGTGGCCAGCAGTGAGACCCTCCTAGGGTCTCCGCCCTAATAATTGCAAGCAGCAATTAGTGCAAAAGTGCACGCAGCAATTACTGCTGAAGAACACAAGTGGCTCGCTTCTGCGAATCAAGCAGCAAAGCCCAGTTCCCCACCCAGGACATCGCACAGCCCCACAGGAGGCTTTGGAGACCTCCTCAGGGTGCTGGATTTAACTGAGCACCGGCTCCAGCTGGTAACCGAGAGTTTTTCCTGGCGGGAAAGGGCTCTCCATCCCTCTGCAACCACTACACAGCCCAGTGAGGAGGGGATGGATGCGTTGGGGGGATGGATTTGCAGGGGAGCACAGCTGCAAGGCAGCTCAGGTCCTCCCTGCTTTCAGCCTCTCCTGGCTGCAGACGCTTTCTGGGAAGCGATTCTCCCCGCTAGCGGTGAAGAATGCGCTTTCATCTGCCAAATGCCAGCCCCATCCATCCTGCTCTGATGAGGGTAGGGGAGGATGGATGGAAAGGGGGGGGGGTCTCTCCCCAGCCCCCTCGTACCACACGTGGTGCTTTTCTGCTTTGCTCGTAGCCTGAAGGCTTCCAGGCAGGTCTCAGGTGTCGGAGGGATGCTGCTGGAAAAAAAAACAAGCTCGCACGAGGTGGTTCAGCACGGAGCTCCTGGGGTGCTCCGAGCCAGCCCCGGGGAGTTACGCACGTGGGTGAAGCGGAACCCTCGCCCTGACGAGCTCGCGGTCTTAATTACAAGATGCCAAGAGATAAGCAGGAGTGTGCAAACACAGCGAGGTGCGCCAGCCCCTTCCCTATTCAGCAGGGTTCGGGGCAGAGCTGGCTCAGCTGCGGGCTGACAGATTAAATACACGTTTGTAAGAACACCCCGCGCCGGCTTCCTGGAGCATTCGAGAGGCAAACAGTGCCCCAAAACGCCTCCCCGGCTGCTGGCACCCGTGGAAATGCCTCACCCCATCCCAAAATCTTCGGTGCTGCACTGCCGGGGGGGGGGCGAGATGGCTCAGAGGGAGCTGGGTGGCACCAAGGGGCAGCCCCCAGCCCCTTCTCTCCATCCGGGGTGGGGGGGGCTTGACTCAACCCCCCCATCACATCAGGGCCCCGGCTCTTGCTGCTGGCAGCAGCTAATTTTAGAGCTTATTTATTAGCGTTTTTAACCGTGAAACGTGCACGAAATACTCACCCAGGGTGACGAGGCACTTTCTGGCAAGGGAAGCCTTAAATATTTAAGCAGCGCTTTGCAGCATCGGCGCCGCTGCCTGACTCACAGCACGACGCGAAAATTCGAGCGCCTTTTGAAGCTCTGCTGCAGCTTTTTGCTCTGTGCCCTTTCGGGGGGGGGCGGTGGGGGGCTCACCCCCAGGCTCTGAGCAGGGAACGGGATGTGGGGAGCTGCTCCGGGGGTTGCTTTTGCCCCGTATCTGATTTGGGGGAGCAAAAATCCTCGCCCCTCTCAGTGTTTTCTCGCCAGGGATGAAGCCAGGTTGATGACCAGGGGAACCAGCCCGCTCTCGTTCTCTTTATTCCAGCAGCAAAACCTCCGCAACCCACCCAAATCCTCGGCCCCGATCCTCTTAGGAGAGCAAAGTGGCTTAGAGAAGCCCAAGGTTTCCACGCAGCCGGCCAGCTGTTGGGCTGCAAAGCCTCGCACAAAATTCCCCCCCTGAAAAAAAAAGAACCTCTGCGTGGCCCCGAGCCAGCACCAGCCTCTGCCACGCCAGGGGAGCGATTTTGGGCCTAAATCCCAAGGATTAAGGAGCAGCCGGCAGCGGGGTTGGGACCGGGACAGAGCCATCAAAGCACAGCCAGGTCGGGGCTGGATGGGGTCTGCTGGGGAAGGAGCCCCCCGAACATCTCCTGGGAGGCGTAGGTGAGGTAGAGGAAGCCGTCCTCGTCCTTGTTGTCGCGATAGAGCTCCTGCATCGTGACGGTCATGTTGGGCAGCCCCCTGTTGTTCACCAGCAGGTAGAGGGTCTGCGAGGAGGCCAGGCAGAGACGAGTCCTGCCAGGAGGGGAGGGGAGGCACCGGGGGAGTTTTGCTGCAGATTGGCAGCAGCAGGACCCCCCAAAAAAACCCAGAGGAGAGGCAGAGAGCTCACAGGCATCCTCCCCCAGCCCCCTAAAGCCACAGCAGATGGGGCACAGCATTGGGGGGGGGGTCCTACCTGCAGGGCTGGAGCCCCCCTGCAGGTCCCAGGCTGGTGGCCAGATGCTGCTGGCTTGCAGGGCCGGGGCAGGTTGGAAATGTTGGCGAGCAAACGCTCTTGGCTAATTGCAAAAGGCTAATTGCATCAGGCTGAGGCTAATCAAGGCACGCACGGCGGGGCAAATGCCTGGATCAGCAGCTTCCAACTCGGGCTGGTTTTGGAGGCTCAGCTGCATCCGGGGGGGGGGGGGGGGGGGCGATGTCCCAACCCCTTGCCCAAATTAAGCCCCCCAGACCCCTCCGTGCCCCTCGCCGCTTACCGCAGGGTGACAGCGAACTGGGCCAGGGGCAGGTCCTGGGACACCAGGAACTTGGTCCTGCTCAAGGGGGGCAGGTTCTTCTCCTTCTGGTAGCGCTCCACCACCACCTGCAGCAGGGAGAAGGGGCTGGGGGGGGGGGGGGCAAAACAGGGGGCGGGGGTCTCCGGGGGGCG
>NC_048921.1:326374-341573 GCF_011077185.1 Oxyura jamaicensis
GCAGCCAGACGCGAGCCCCCAGGACCCCTGGGAGCCCCCCCAGGACCCCTGGGAGCCCCCCCAGGACCCTCCCGTACTCACTTGGCCCACTCCACGTTGAGGATCAGGTGGTCGTAGCCGAAACCAGACACCCCAGCGATGGCACGGGCCGCGTCCTCGCGGCGGTGGAAGCTGATGAAGGCAAAACCCTGGGGGGGTGGGGGAGAAAAGCGAGGGGGTGAGGAGGAGGAGGAAGGAGGGGGGGGTGTGAGGAGGAGGAGGGAGAAGACGGGGGGCGAGGAGGAAGGACGGGGGGCGTGAGGAGGAGGACGGACGGACGGGGGGCGGCGAGAAGGAGGAAGGAGGACGGGGGGCAGCGAGGAGGAGGAAGGAGGACGGGGGGCAGCGAGGAGGAGGAAGGAGACAATGGGCGGCGAGGAGAAGGAGGGAGACGAGGAGGAGGAAGGACGGGGCGTGAGGAGGAGGAGGAGGGAGACGAGGAGGAGGAAGGACGGGGGGCGTCATCCCTCCTGCCCCCACCTTGGACTGCCCCGTGGCCTTGTCCTTGGCCAGGTAGATCCTGGAGATGGAGCCGAAGGGGCGGAAGAGCTCCTGCAGGTCGGTCTCACGCGTGTCCTCGGACAGGTTGGTGACGCGGATGGTGGCGTTGTCGTCGGCTGGGGGGACAGGAGAGGCTCAGGGGGGGCGGGATGCTCCGGGACACGGGAGGCCGCGGAGGCCGAGCCTTACCCCTGCGGTTGGGCTGCATGGACTCCCCGCGGCGGCTGGCGCCGTCCCTCAGGCTGGGCGGCACGTACTTGCCCGTCTTGCTCTGCTGAGCCTGCACCGGCTCCGGCTCTGCGGGCAAAAAAGAAAAAAAAAAGACGAGGGGAGCCCCGGTAAAACCGCGGCCGTCCCCGAAATTCGGGCGGGGGAGAACCCCGACGGAAAGGTTTCGGGGTGCCGGACCTCCGGGGAGCTTCTCCTTCTCGCCCGTGGACAGCCCCAGCTGCTCGGCCAGCTCCTTCTGCATCGGGCCCAGCGTGTCCTTGTAGGGGCAGCGGGTGGTCCAGTGGTCGCCCTTGCAGATGCGGCACGAGACGATCTTCTGCCCCTTCAGCTTGTTCATCGGGTCCTCCTCCTCTTGGCAGTTGAGGTCCTGGGCACAAGGAGGGGGCTCTCAGCACCTTTTAGGCCCGGGCAGGGGCTCCCCGTGGTGCCCACCCCCCAGCCTCACCTCCTTGCTGGTGATGAACGTCATGAAGACGTCGTCGCTCACGGTGGTGGTGGCCACGTTGGGGCCGGGGGCGTCGAACTCCGAGTTGCCGAATTTCTTCCAGTTCTGGGGAAAAAGGAGGCCGCTCGGGAAGCCTTCCCGAACTCAGGCTCCCTTCCCAAGCCGCGCCGAACGCGGAGAGGGTGAAAAACGGCGGCCGCTGGAGCGCTGCCTTCTGCTTTTTTCCCCTCTCTGAGGAAGGAAATCCGTCCCGCTGGTATCCTCGCCGCAAGAAACGCTCACCTTCCGACGCGCCACCGCCTTGGAGGCCTTCCTGGTTTCGATGCGGAAGGTGCGGATGATCTGGAGAAGCGTAACAGAGACGATTAAGGCCCGTAAAAAAAGGAACGAGCGCGGCAAATGAGCTCCCAGGTACCAAGCTGGAAGGAGCAGCCCCCTCGGAGCTGCTCTGCCGGGGAGAGAGGCAGCAGGGAGAGGCTAAATCCAGGCTCCGCTCACCTTCACCTTCCTCCCGTCCTCCTCCTCGCGGTACTCCGTGATGGTCTTGATGTTCCCGTTGATGAGCTCCTTCGGGGAGGGAAGGGGGCCTGCGGGGCGGGGAGCCGTGATGGGGCTGCCCGGGGTGGGGGGTTAAGGGCAGGGGAAGAGCCCCCCCCCCTCCCTCCCCAGGGTTTTTGGGTGGCTCTTACCTCCCTTCAGCAGCTCGGCCTCAGCGCTCAGGCTCCCCCCGAGCACCCCCGTCAGGGGGATGTCCTTCAGCAGCTCGCTGGTGATGCATTTGTCTGCGGGAAGAGGATCGGAGAATCGTCGCAGCAGAGGGGGAAAGCACCCCGCTGCTTCTGTGGGGTCTGGTCGCCGGTTTTAGGGGATCCTGGCACGCAGCCCCCCCCCCCCCCCCCCCGCGGGGGCGCCGTCCCCGGGCCCCGCCTGCCCGCCGGTCCCCTCCAATTCCCCCCCGCGGGCCCCGATTCCCTCCCCGGGCCTCGGTTCCGCCTCCCGAGCCTCGATTCCCCCCCCGAAGCCCCCCTCCCGCCGCCCCGGGCCCGGTCCCGGTCCCGATCCCTCACTCGTAGTCGCCCGTCGGCATCGCCCCGCCGCTTCCCTCACGCGTCCCCACCGGAAGGGAAGCGCTTCACTTCCGGCCGGCCCGGCCTCACTTCCGGCGCCGGGGGCCGGCCGCGCGGTGCACGCCGGGGAGCGGTTGCTAAGCAACGCCCCGCTGGGGAACCGAGGCCTACTGCGCCCCCCGAAGCCTGAGAAAAGCGGGAGGGGAGGGGGCTATAATTTATAGGAGAGATTTATTTGAAGAAATATTACAACATATAAAAACTACATAAAGTATCAATTCCCACTTGTACAAAGCGGCCGATTATTTTCAATACAATGCGGCGTAAAAACGGGAGATGGGAGGGGGGCCGGGGCAGGGCCGGGACCTGGGGAGGGGGTCCCGCCGGAGGTGCTGGGGGCCCCGTGGGCGCCCTGCCGGGGCCGGGGGGGGCTGCACCGGGGTGGGGGGGAACCTGGGCGGTAGTGGAGTTCGACCATCACAGACAGCGGCGGAGGGCAGAGACGTGGGCACGAGCACAGCCGCAGGGAAGGTCCCACGGACCGAGAATTTTAAAAACAAACAAACAAAAAAAAAAATCAAAACAAAACAAAACAAAATAAAAGGGGATAAAATAAATCAGTGCATGTTTGGGAGTCCTGGTGCCGGAGGCGCGTCAGTCAGCCGGTTCCACCGTTTCCATCTTCTCCGGGGCGCTGGGCGCTGTGGGGAGAGGAGGTGGGCGATGGCGGCGGCGCTCCCCGAGCCCCCGTTATTGCCCCCATTAACTCTCCATCTCCCCCATCTCCTGCTTCAATCGAGCAGAACCGCCGGTCCTAACCCCCCCGAGCCCCCCCAGCGAGGCGCGGCGGCGAGGTGTGGGAACCGCTGGCCCCGCACCTACCCGCGGTGTCTTCCCTCAGCTTCGCCAACACGCACGATTTGATCTCCAGCCCGATGGCTTTGGCTAGAGGAGGAGGCACTGCGTTACCGACCTGCGACAGAGTTAGGGTTACGTTGGCGCGGGCTTGGCGGCGCCGCGGGGCTGCGCGCAAGCGGCCGCGCTTCACCTGTCTGTGCTTGTCGAGGATGTTTCCGAAGAGCCGGTAGGTATCGGGGAAGCCCTGGGAGCGGGCGCACTCCCTCACGCTCACTACCCGGTGCTGCTCGGGGTGCAGCACCCGGCCCTGCGGCGGCAAAGGAAGCAGCTGGAGAAAAGAGCGAGGGGGGGGGGATGCCCTTCGTCTGGGGGGGGGTCCGGATCCAGCGGCACCCACCTGCTTGCCCATGGGTTCGGGGTTGGTGACGGTGGTGCTGAAGAAGCCATCCCACTCCAGCCGCCCGTAGAGCCCGGCCCAGTGGTTGTGCCGGTTGCCGGTGTGGGGCAGGCACCAGGGGATGAGGGTGTTGAACTGCCGGTCCGCGGGGTCGCAGGGCTTCCCTGGGAGAGACGGGGAGCAATTATCCAAACATTAAAAAAAGCAGCAAAAGGCTATCAATCAGCGTTTCTCTCCCCAGACTGACCCTGTCGGGCCGTGTGTGCCGGCAGCCCGATTAAACTTTATCAGAGCTCGCTGAGAAAAGCCTCTCGAGCAGCTCCCATCAGAGGCGGCCGTGTAAATGCCAGCAATAATAAAAAAGCATTTGAGGAACACGGCCACGTTTGAGGAACACGGCCTCATTTGTGTCACTGGGAAGCGTGGAAATGAAATAACTTCGCCGGCCGCAGCAGATGAAATTAAAACAATTGAAAGCTCGTAGAGCAGGCCGGGAAATTTGCACTCGGGAGGTTTAAAAAGGCAAATAACAGCTGAAGCGGGATGAGAAGAAGGTATTACTTTATACATTCGAGCTGCAGAAGGAAAAGTGGTTTTTGCAAGCGTTTACGTCAACGGCGGAGCAGGGAGCAGCTCGTTCTGAGGGGATGGGGACACCACGACGATGCCCGTGGGAAGGAACGGGTTATGAGGTGCTGGGCTGAATTACCTAACCCTAATTAGCAAGGTTAGCAGTGGATTAAACCCCGTCCCACCAAGCCAGGTGCAGAACATCTCCCTGCCCATGGGCAGGAGACCATGTTGGGGTGCTGACGCCTACCTTCCGCGCAGGAGCAGACTCCCCGCAGCGCACCCGAGCTGCTGCGGCCGTTCTTCTTCTCGTGGTGCGTGTACCGCAGCTTGCGCGTGGTCGTGCCGTCCGACAGCCGCACCTCGATGTTGGGCAGGTCGCGCCAGTCGGAGCCGGGGGCCAGGGGGATGTGTCTCATCCGCGCCGCGACCAAGGCGCTCATGTCCTGCAAACGCCAAGCCCGCCGTCACCTCCCACCATCAGAGAGCGCCCCAGCGCTCTGCGGCGGGGGCAAGGGGCTCAGAGGGACACCGGACAGCCCAGCACCAGGTCTGCGGCCCCATTCCTATCACCGTGGGAGAGGGAGAGATCCCAGCAGCTCCACCAGCCTCCTTTTCCTCTCAAATTGCCAAGTTTGGGGATAAACTGCTTGGGGATGATCTCACCCCGTTTGCTCAGCACCCACAGAACATCCCTGCCCTCATCTCTGGGTCTGGCGGGTGCTAGTGCAGCGTCACCCACCCCTGCGTACCTTGCAGATGTGATCCCTGAGGATGGGCTGGTACTGGGAGCCCCGGATCTGCCGCTGGAACCAGGATTGGGGCTCCCCGTTGTAGGAGATCTCCAGGGCAGAGGCACCGTTCCGGATCTCGGGCAGGTCGGACATGGTGTCCCGCACCGTGATGGTGCGGAAGGGGCCGGAGTACGTCCTGGGAGCGCGGGGCAAGCCGTGAGCAGCTAAACCCTAACCCTGCCCCTCGAGAGGCCACGCGGGTGCTCCGAAGGCTCACCGGGTGATATTGCTGACAAACTTCTTGTCGTCCACCACCACGCTCAGCTGGCAGGCACGGGGCGCAAAGACGTGCAGGGGCTCGGGGAACATGGGCAGCTTCTCACCGGGAGCCGCAGCAAGAACGATGGCTCTCCGCCGCGTCTGGGCCACGCCGTACTGGCCAGCCTGGGGAGGAAGGGACGCTCCTGAGGGGACGGCAACGGGGTCTGGCAATCCCCGTCTCGTCCGCACCCTTAAAAAGCTGGGAAATTCCCTCTACCGCGGAGGAGCGAAGGAAACCAAAGAGCTCAAACGGCCTCACTTTGGAGGGGACGGTTCAGAGCAGAGCCGGGCTGGAGCCAAAGGGTTTTTGCTCTCGTTAACTGCCTCGGGGTGCCGTGCTCGTGCCCCGGACCCACCTGCAGGACCCCGAAGGTGCACTGGTAACCCATGCGGACAAGGCAGCGCAGGGTGAGCTTCAGCACCATGGAGCGCTTGAAGGACACGAAGTTCCTGACGTTCTCCAGCAGAAAGAACCGCGGCCGGTAGTAGTCGCAGTAGCTGCCAGGAGGGAGAGGGACCACGAACGAGGATGGAGCAGCGGTCGAGGCTCCTGGGGACGAGCCCGCACCCCGCCACCTCCTTACCTGAGGAAGGAGACCACCAGGGAGTTCTTGAACTTGGAGTAGGTGCGGGAGTTGAAGCGATTCATGCCGCTGAAGCCCTGGCACGGGGGGCCTCCACACAGCATCTCCACGTCCCCCTTCTGCGGCAGCTTCTGCCCCAGCGAGTTGGTTTTCTCGCCGGACATGACCAGCTTCAGCAGGACGTTGCAGTCCTCCGTGAAGACCGTGGTGCCAGGGTTGTTCAGCCGGAAAGCCTGGGCGGCCGGCTCCCACATCTCGATGGCCCACAGCGTCTCCGACACGCCTGGGGAGACGACGCAGAGCGTCTTGGGCTTGCTCGGATGAGCGGAGCGCCGCTTCGTGCTCCCCGATCCAGCTCGGGGCTCCCGGGATAAGGGATGGAGGAAGCGAGCAGAGAGACGGCCGGCGCCGATTCCCCCGGCTCTGCCGCTCACCTGCCTGGTGGAAGCCCTCGGAGAGCCCCCCGCAGCCAGAGAACACGTCCAAGGTCCGCAGCTTGGGCAGCTTCAGCTCGGCGGGCTCCTGCTCGCTCTGCTCGCAGGCGACAGACGACTTCCCTTTGCCTTTGCCTGCAAGCAGAGCCCCGCTCACATCAAAAGGCGAAGTCATTTCCTCCTCTCAGTGCTTACGAGGCAAATTTTCTCTGCCCTCCTCCGCGCAGCTAAAACATCGGCTTAAGGCACCTTTCTACCCGTAACTGTCCTGCCGCTGCCAGAATACGCCCCTGCATTTGGAAGGAAAGCCTCTCCTCTTTCCCCGCGCGATCCCTTTCCACCCAACAGCCCGTGGATGCGCTCAGACACCTTCAGGCTCAGAGCAGAGCAGCAGGAGCTCGCGGAGCCGCTCCCTGCCTTGGCAGGGTGCAAATCCCTACGCTAGAGAGCGGCGAGCCCCGGCAGAGGGCTGCCAGCAAGTCAAAAACTTCAAGAGGGGCCAGATGCCGTTGCCGAGAGGTTTATTTCGAAGAGGTGAGGCCGTGCGCAGCTGTCCCTTAAGAACAGAGCCACAGACCGCAGAGCTGCATCCTGTGAGAGCACCGGAGCGGGAGAAGAGCACAGAAACATCTGGCTGGTGGCGAGTCTTATCTCCGCTCCGCAGCACCTAACGGCAGGCGCGAACGGGTGCCCCGAGCCGCCGCCACCCCCTTCGACACTCACCTTTCCCTTTGCCTTTCCCCTTCCCTTTATTCCCGGAGCTCCGGGCGTGGTTGGGAGGATCTTCGAAGCTCTTGGTTTTTGCGTTGTAAGCCTGGGGTGTGGGGGGGGGAGAAGGAGTTTGGGAAGCTGGAACACGAAGAGCTTTCCTCGCCGAGACGCTGTCGCCAAAACGGGAGACAGGGACTGGCAGAGCTCAGTGCGTCTGCTCGGGTCCCTTGGGGACGTGCTCCTCACCTCTAAGAAGTAGAAGCGGTCGAGGCCACCAGCGGAATAGTCCTGGATGCTCTCGGTCAGGTCCTCGCCGTACACCACCGTGCAGCGGCCCTGCACAGCGCGGAAGTCGACGGTCGTCTCCTCGTCGCTCCAGTACAGGAGGTTGATGTCTGCGTGGTAGCTGGCTTTCATGGACTTGTGCGTGTTCTCGGGTCTGCAGGAAGAGCTCTTGGGTAGGGGAAACGCCTGGGGGCAAACCCTAACCCCGGTCCGACCCAGGCTGTGGTGCTCCCCCGCTGCACAGCTCCATCTCCACGGAGAGAAGCGGGTTTATTTCCTCCCACAGCACACGTCTGCTAGCACGAGCTGTGCGCAGCACCGAAGGGATGACTTGTTTGACACCAAAAGGAGCTTTTTGGGGTTTTCTTGGGGGAGGGAGAGGGCAAATTTAAAGGCAGAGAGATCTGGAAGCCAGGCTTCAAACGCGTGTTCTGAGCGGGAGCACGCTCCTCGCCGCTGCCAAGGCTCCTCGCGCACATCTCCCCGTGCTGCGCGGGAGATGACCGAGAGCCTGCAAATGTTTGGGTAAACACCCACACCCCGAGACGGCGCTGACAGCACGCCGCAGCGGAGGCCCCGGTGGCCCCGAACCCCTTCGGGCCGTGCCCACGCTGCACCCCCTGGCCCTGCAGAGCTGCCCGAGGTACCAGCGGGCTCTGCAGCGACCTTGTGCCGACGCCACCCAGCTCTTCCCGGCACCGCTCACCTGTAAAACTTGAAGATGCGCAGCTTGATGTCAGCCTCGTTGGGCTTGCCGTTGCTGCGGATGTTGCAGAAGATCTCCTTGATGCGGCCCACGCGGTAGGGGTCGGGGGCATCCAGGTTGCTGCCCTTGATGTACTCCGAGTACTTGCGGTAGTGCTCCGGGTGCAGCTCCTCGTCCACCGCCTCCTTCTTGGGGCGCTTGGCCGGGCTGGCGGGTTTCATGCTGGGGAGCATGGAGACGAAACCCGTTGCGGAGCCCCTTTCCAGCGCCCCAAATAAAATAACGCAGCCCAGAGCATCCCCCTCCCCCTTCTGTGCTTGCTTCCACCTCTTCTGCTCCCCTCGCTGCAGCAGCGCTGGCACCGAGCCGCCCCAGAATGGGGCACGAGCACGCAGCTGCAAAGCAAGGTGCCCGCACGCTGCAGCCCTCTTCCCAAAGGGCTTTGCTATTTCTCTGCCCCTAATTACAAAGCAGCAGGCGGGGGATCTTGTTTAGCTCTTTCATCCACCCAAGCTCTTTCTTTTGAAGGAAAACAATCCGCGCAGAGTTTCGGTTCGCCTGCCGGAACGCGGCAGCTCGGCTCGCGGAGCCAAGTCGCTCCGTTCAATACCGGGAGGTGAAATCTGGGTTAAAGCTTTCAGAAATCAGGGCGCTGGGTGCTCAGTTCGCGGGATCGACACAACAGCCTCCCTCCAAGCGCTTCCAGCCCCCTGCAAGCACCAACCTGAAGGAAAAGGCTTCCGGCAGGAGGTAGACGCCATCTCCCACCCTGTACTGCACTCCGTTCTTGGTGGCCAGGGCGTAGAACATCTTCCCATCCCCTTCCTCCAGGGGCTCAGCCACTTTGGGTATCTCCTTGTGTCTTACCTCGTCCAGACGGGTGCAGCTCATGCAGAACCTGCGGGACAGGGACAGGAGCGCGGTGACGGGGCCGCGGAGGGGCTCCAGCGGCTCTGGCGAGGAGCGGTTCCTCCGTGCCGCCCTGCTCGCGCTCACTTGTACTTGTTGTCTTCCGTGGGCTCCGTTTTCGGCGGCGACTCGAAGCGAGCGTACTCCTGGTCGTACCACATCTGGTAGAAGTACGTCCTCCCGTCGTCTTCCACCATCTTGATCTCCATATCCAGCCCGCCCTGCTGGGAGAGAGGTGTTCGCGGGGAGCAGCGGTGCCGCCGCCTCTCCGCCGCGGCCGCCGAGCGCCGATTCCAGCCGGAGGTCGCAGGGCTCTCACCCACCTCCATCGACCAGTTCTCCGAGGGCGCCTTGTAGATGACGTTGACTTTGCCGTGGATGTAGGACAGCTGCATGTCCTCGCATTCGTCCACCAGGAAGAGCTCCAGGGGGTCGGAGGTGGCCCCCAGGACGGTGTCCGAGCCCGGGCAGAACCAGTGCGCGTGGAACATCTGCCCGCTGCTGTCCTCCCACATGGCCGTCACCCTGCGGGCGAGGAGCCAAGGTTACGGTGCACCAGGAGGGGGTCGCGTTGCTCCGAGCTTCGCCAGAGCAATTAGGGCTCCCTAATTGGCAACGACCACGAGCAGGGACCGACCTGGCGAGGTAGAGGGGCTTGGTCGGATCGTCGGGGCTGACGGAGACGCAGTCTCCCACCTCCAGGGTCTCCGAGTCGATGCACACCCTCTGGTAGTAGTCCTTCTTCCCATCGCTCTGCGGAAGCACGGGACGGTCGGGGAGAGCTTGAAATCCCCACGAGAGACACGGCCCCGCCGCGGCCCCGTGCGCCCAGCCTCACCTTGACCGGCTCGCCCACCCAGGAGATGCGGCTCTTGTTCTGCTTCTTCTTCCTGCCCTGCAGCATCTTCTTGGGCGACGGCATTTCGGGGATGTTATCGTCCACTTCTTCGTCCTCGTCAGCTTCCCGGACCGCCAGGTTGGGGCACCTGGGGACACAAAAGGACCGTGGCTGCAGCCCCGTCGTGCGGGGACCAGGACGGACCTGGCACTTTGCAGACCCCGTCCCCTCTTTCCGGAGGGGGACAGACGCCACCAGGGTGGCTCGGTGGGGACGCACCTCCTCTGCAAACAAGCCTGCTTGCTCCGTCCGCTGCCCCCAAACTTCACCATGTTCTGGCAAGCCTTGCACTTGCCGCACTCGGGCTGCTGGCACACCTGCGGCGGGGAGAAAGCAGCTTGAGCACGGGCGGGAGCAGCAGGGACCCCGCAGGCAGGAGGGGCAGGGGCTACGGGGCAGCCTCAGGAATCTTTGGATTTAAGGAAGAAATCCTTCACCATCAGGGCGGTGAGGCACTGGAACGGTTTTTGCCCGGAGAAGCTGCGGGATGCCCCAGAGTTGGAAGCGTTCAGAATTGGCTTGGACGAGGCTTTGGGCAACCTGACCTAGTTCTAGATCCCTGGCCAGAAGGGATCCTTCCAACCCAGACCAATCCGCGGTCCTCTGTCCCGAGGGACCCAGCGAAAACTCGTAATGTGGGAACCCCAAATGGGGCTGGGGGGCGTTCGGGGTGGAAAGGAGAGCCGGGGGTGGCACCGTTTCGCCTGGCCCCGCACGCCCGTTACCTCGCAGACGCCGCAGCGCCGGCGCTTCATGGCGTTCTCCTTGTCGTCCTCCTTCTCGTCCTTCTCGATCTGCTCCGAGAAGAAGGTGTCGAAGATGAGGTACACCAGCTTGGTGGTGGTGGCCTTGGTGGGGCCCTTGTCCTTGTCTATTTTGGTGGGGTGCCGGATGGCCTGCCGCCGGACGGCTCGCCTGCGGGCAAGGTGAGAGCTGTGAGCCCGCGCCTCGGGACCGCCGCCAGCCCCGCCACGCGCTCCAGCTCAGTGCCGCGCCGCCCACAGAGCGAAGGGATTCCCTCTGGGCCGGTTTTGGGAGGATTTCTGCCCCTGTTTCCCGCTGCTGCCCGTGCTACGGAGGCGCCAGGGCTGAATCCTCAAGTTCTCCCAGCTGGGAGCAAGCACTGGGCTACACCCCGGGAGGATCCTGCCCGCAAAGCCGCCGGGGAGCAAACCTTTGGCTTGGCACGGCCGCGCGGGGAAGGACGGGGGGGGGCTCACCTCTTCCCCAGGGTGACCCCAGCCAGCTTGATCAGGTCTCTCATGCAGGGCGTGATGAGGACGGGGGGCTCGTCGCTGTCCCCGGCTTCGTCGTAGCTCTCCACCTGCTCCACCACGAACTGAGCGTGCCGCAGGAGCGAGTCCTCTGTGAAGCGGTTGAAGTTCAGCCCCGCGGGAGGCACGGTGGTCTGCGAGGACGGGCAGGTTAGGGGGGGGGGAGGGTGGGAGAGGGCGGCGGAGCAACCCCCCCCACCCACCATCTCCCCACGGCCCGGCGCTCCCCCGGGGCAGGGGGGTGTTGCTCACCTCGATCTTGTTGAGCAGATCCTCGTAGCTGACGTCGCGGTTGTTCTGCAGGAACTCCACAACGATCTTGCTCATGTAGATCTTCTCCTGCATCAGGGCGAAGATGGGCGCGTACTCCTCGCTGGGCTCCATCAGGATGTAGTCGGCGAAGGCTGCGGCCGAGAGCGGGAGGTAAATAACCGGGGAACCGGGCGGTCAGGGCCGAGCGAGGACTGCAGGAGATGTGTTTTTTTTGGGGGGGGGAAGCCAGCCCGTCCACACGGCTACCAGGGACCTAAGCACACGTGGAAGCCCCGGGGCAGCTCTGCCCACGCTCGAGGAGCTCGAGGCAGGGCGCAGAAAGCAAAGACAACCCCGGGTCTGTTTGCCACTACAAGCTCCGTTTGCTGCCGCCCAGCTCCGTCCTCCTCTGACACCGCCTTTGAACAGAACAGCTTCCAGGAAGGGTGACGTCCCCGTTCCTTGCAGAAACGGGGGAGGGAAACGCCTTCAAACCCCCCAGAAAAGCAGCTCGGGCCAAGAACAAATGGAAAAGCCCCTCTGGGAGCCACCCTGACCCGACTGAAGGAAGGATTTAAGACGCCGAGCCCGCCGCCCTGGCTCGCCCACCTGTGGTGAAGCCGATCAGGGCTTTCTCCCCGCCGTCGAACCCCGTGATCCACCAGGCGTTTATGGGCCCCAGCTTCTTGGCTCTCACCCCACCTGCAAGAGAGAAGCCGCAGGCGTCAGCCCGAAACCCAAGGAGCTGCGGAGGGGAGAGCTGACGGGACACGGGGGGACGCCGGCCCCGTGCCCCCCCCTCGGGGCTCCTCCGCACCGCGCTCACCGTCCAGGCAGGGGTTGTCGTCGTAGATGGGCTTCACAGCTCCGCTGAAATACAGCTCGATGTTCCTCTCGATCAGGCCGGTGTCAAACGGGCACAGGTGACCTCGCTTGTCGTAGACGCTGGCGGGGACGGAGGCAGGTTGAGTTTCGTGTTGGTTTTAGTTTTTTTTTTTCCACCGGATTTGCGGATCCGGGCGGGGGTTTTCCTAGCCTGCTCACCTAAAAGAGGTGACTTTGTGCTGAGGAAGGTCCTCGTAGCTTTCGAAGCCATCTTCGTTAGCGTCGAAGAGGGACAAGCGCTCATCGGTCAGCATTTCGGGCTCCTCCAGCTGGGCGAGACACAGAGAGGAGGACGGTGGAGGAGCGCTCCCCGCCCGGCAGCACCCCGCGCCCCGAACAGGGCCGATTCCTTACGGCATCGTCGGGATCCCCTTGGAAGAATTTGAGGTCAGGGTCATCGAGGTACTGTCTGCAGTCGACACACTTGGGAGGGGTGGTCTGCAAGACACGGGAGGCGGCGTGAGCTCTTCTCTCCCCGCTCCTCCGCCAGCCTCGGGCTCCGAGCTCCTTCCCCGAGCGGCCCCGTGCTCTTGTTCCCAAAGCATCCGGGCTCTTTGAAAGCAGCCGAGGCAGCTCTCGCGGGCCGTGCTGCTCCCCACCTCGCTCGGGTTTTGGTTCGGGGCAGCTGTGAGTGCTGGAAAGGGCTTCCCCCTTCCCTTAGAGACCCCCAGCCACCACGTGGAAGAGCCGTAAGAATAATAATAATAAAAAAAAAAAGCACCAAAAACGCCGGGGTGCGGGCTGGGAAAGCGACTTACTTTAGCAGGTGTTGTGGTTTTAACCTGAGTAATTTCATCTTTTATCTCAGACCTGGGAGCGAGAAAACACAGAGAGGGGGGATGAAGGCACGGAGCAGAGAAACGTCCCCGGTGGCCCCTGAAGGCAGCGTGAGCGTGGAGCAGGCTGGACCCCCCCGCCCCCCGCTGCCCCCCCCGATCCTCCCCGTGCTGATGGGGCCGAACGGCCCCGACCCTGCAGCCCCAACGGGGTCCCGAGGGTCCGCTCAGAAAACGCCCGTACGGCAGGCTCTGCTCCTCACCCTTCTTTGGTTTCGATTTTAATCCTCTTCTCGTCTTGTTCCTTGAGGGAGAAACGAAGGGGTGTGCGAGGATGAGGACGGAGCGCGCGGCGGCCTCGGGAACCACGCGCAGGCAACGAGCACCCCCCGGCCACGAGCTCACCCCCCCGCGGGCACCGCCACGCACCTTCTCCTCCAGCTCCTCCTCATCCTCCTTCTCCGCGCTCACCTCCTGCTTCACCTCCCCGTTCACCTCCTCCGATTTCCGTTTGTTGGACCTGATGGGTTCAAACGCACCGGGGTCAGCCCTCGGGGGTCCCACGCCGGGCGTAACGAGCGCTGCGGGGCGCCGACGGGCTCCGGCTCCTCGCGGGAGGGAGCCCGGCGGGTTTGGGGATCGAGAGAGGAGGGTGAAGGCTCCCCGGGGACACCCTGAAGGAGGCGCGGGTCCCACCCCGTGTACTGACCCTTTGGAAAACATGCTCAGGATGCTCGGCTGCCGGCCGGAGCTGCGGGTGACCCGGGAGCTGGCAGGAGACCCTGTAAGGACGACAGCGAGGGTCGGCGTTAGCGGCGTGGGACCCGCTGCCCTGCACCTCCCGCAGCCCCCCCAGGTGGCCAACAACCCCCTCCCTGATCCCCCCCAGCCCCGAGCAAGGCAAAGAGACCCCCAAACCCCATCCGGAGGGGCTCTGTTATGCGCCCCATCGGGAACCGCCGCGCTCCCGCTCCGTGTTGATTCCCGCTGCCTTTCAAGCGGCTGCAAGAGCAGAGCCGTTACTTTTGCTCTCCCCGTTGGATCTGCTCCTCCTGGCCTTGCGAGCCCGCGGCACAGGGGCTGAGGAAGAGGAAGAGGCGGCCGCTTCCTCCATCTCCATCGCACTGTCCTCTTCCCCGTCGGGCCCTGCCCGCTCCGAGTCCTCGTCGCTGCCGTAGGCGCCGTTCTTGGAGCACCCGTTGGACGCCCGCAGCAGCGGCGCCGCGTCCCCATTCTCCGCCGAGAGCTCTCGGTGGAGCAGGGCTTTCACCTTGGCCAGGTACCTCTCCTGCGGGGGGGGATCGGCGTGGTTTGAAGGGGGCACGAGCAAAACGAAGCCGAGCTCCTTCCCTCCGCTCCCAAGGAAACCGGGCACCGGGTCTCACCTCCGACAGCTCCTCGCAGCGCAGCTTGGCTTCGAGCTCGCTCAGCTGGTCCTGCACATCCGCCTGCAAGAAGCCCTGGATGAGGCTGAGCTTCTCCTGCACGCTCTCCTGCGGGGACGGAGGGGACAGCGTGGGCCGGGGGCGGACGCGGCTTCCTCCCCGCGGGGGCTCGGCTCCGAACCCGGGCGCCGCTCACCCAGCTGCCGGGGGACCTCCTGACATGACATGATGGCGAGATCCGTGACAACGGGGACGCGGGGACATACGGACCGCAGCGGGACCGCGACCTCACCGCAGGGCACGCGTCCGGGGAAAAGCTGGGCCAGCAAGGGGAGACGGGCTCTCACTTGGCCTGCCCGGCGCGCCGTCCCCATCCCGCCCTGCCCGGGGTGAGCCCGCCGCCGCGGCCGGCCCCAAACCGGAGCCTCGCGAGCGCTCCCTTCCCGTGCCACGCCGATGAATCACCGCGCGCCAAAGAGGCACCGAGCGCCCGACCGCGAGCCGAGGGGGCGCGCTGGGTTTTTTTTTGGGGGGGGGGGGGGGGGGGGGGCCCGGAAAGGCGTTTCCCGCCGGCGGCGGCAGCACCCGGCACCCACCTTCTCGCTCAGGCTGTCTTCATCCCGCTCCAAATCTTGCAGCCTGCCAAAAGGAGAGGGGCAGGGGGGTCAAAGGGGAATCGGCGGCGGGGAGGAACGACGGGCGGCTGCGCCCCCGAAATCGCGTGCGTCCGTCCGTGCGCGCGTGTGTCCCCAAATACCCCCCCCCCCAAGGAAGGTCACCAGTGGAAAACGGCGCCGTACCCCAAAATCTACGCCCCGAAACGCCTCCGGGGATGGGGAATAAAGTGCAAGGATGGGCACGGGCACGGCCGAAAAGCCGGGGGAGCAGCCACGTGTCGCCGTCCCGCGGGCGCACAAAGCAGCGCCGGGACGCCCCC
>NC_048921.1:341583-349965 GCF_011077185.1 Oxyura jamaicensis
AAAAAAAAAGGAAGCGGAGCGCGCGGGTGGGAGAGCTTGGCTGCTTGTCCCCATGCATTTGGGATGAGGTCACCGCGCTGACGCCGAGGCCCCCGGATTCTTAACCCAGCCCTGGCCAGGCCCCCGCAAAAATCCTATGCTGGGGGGGGGGGCGTCAGAAGACCCGAATTTGTCTTATGGGGCTGAGTCCCCCATGCAACCCCCAAAAAAGTTGGGGGCCTTGGTGCCTGTGCCTGGTGCACGGGGCTGAAGCGAGTGCAGGGGGGCAGATCTGGGGGGGCTGCTCCATACCAGGGCAGCGGGGCAGGAGGGCAGTGGGGCAGGAGGGCTGCTCCATGGGGGCAGTAAGAAGATGCCCCCTTCCAAGGCAGTGGGGCAGGAGGACCGCTCCATCTGGGGCAAATCTGCCCCACCCCAGGGTGGTGGGGCAGAAAAACTGCCCCATCCCAGGGCGGGGAGGCGGTAAGGTAGGGGGGGCAAAAGAATTGCCCCATCCCGGGGTAACGGGGCAGGAAAACTGCCCCATACCGGGCTGGGAGAGCAGTGGGGCTGGAGGGCTGTGGGGCTGTCCCACGGCCCCAGGCCGGGGTCCGGCTGCCCGGGGGAACCCCGGCGCCGAAGTCCCCACACGCAGCACCGGAATTCCCCGGGGCCCAAGGAGGGGCCGGGCTTGTGCCGAGCTCATAAAGCGCCTGCCTGCGGGGCGGCGTGAGCACAGCGGGGATCCTGAGCCAGCAACACCGGCGCGCACGGAGAGCCCGGACCGAAGCCGGTACCGGTGTTCTTGGAGAGCCCCAGCGGAGCCATCCCGGTGCGCACGGAGAGCTCGGACCGGAGCCGGTACCGGTGGCCTTGGAGAGCCCAAGCGGAGCCATCCCAGTGCGTACGGAGAACCGGGACCGGTGTTCCTGAAGAGCCCAAGCGGAGCCATCCCGGTGCGCACGGAGAGCCCGATCGGATCCACCCCGGTGCCCACGGAGAGCCCGAATCGGAGCCGGTACCGGTGCGCACGGAGAGCCCGATCGCCCTGGTAACCGAGAGTTTCGGAGACACCGACCGGCCCCATCCCGGTGCGCGCGGATTGCTCGGACCGGCCGCATCCCGGTGCGCACGGAGACCGCCCCCCCCCCGCCCTCCGGTCCCTCCCCGGTGTTCCCGGAGCTCCGAACCAGCCCGGTGCCGGTGCCACCCCGGTGGCTGTCGCGCCATGCGCCCTGCAGCGCTCCCACTGCTCCTGTGCGCCGTGAACATGCTCGCAGGTGAGGGGCACCGGAGGGGGAGGCACGGGGGTGGTGGGGAGAGGGCGGTGGGGACCCTCGTGTCCCCGGGGGCGTGCCACCGGGGAGGAGAACGCGGGTGCCAGCGTGTCGGGGCGAGCGTGCAAGGGCGTCGGGGCGAGCGTGCAAGCGCGTTGGGGCGAGCACGAGCACGCCGGGGCGAGCACAGGCGTGGCAGAGAGAGCACAGGCACGTCGGAGCGAGCACACGCGTGACAGAGCGAGCGTGGCACTCCGAGTGTGTCGGTGACACCGTGACCTTGCCCCGTGACGGAGCCCTTTGGGAGCGCGCCCCCCAAGCGAGTTGGGGGCGAGCAGGAAGCGAGCGGGGAGGGGGCGCGGCGCAGCCCAGCCCGGGTGCCCTTGCGAAATCTGTTTGTCTTGGGGCAATTCCGAGGAATTTTTCCCTTGCTTCCGGCCGGTTATTCTGGGAAAGGGCAGGACTTTGCCCGGGGCAGCCGAGGAAAACCTCGGGGAACCCCCAGCGGCGGGGCGCAGCCGCTGACTCACCGGGGGGGCTTTTTTTCCAAAGCGGGGGCTCCGCAGCCCAGCTTTGCCAGGAAGGGATTTGCCTTTTGTCACCCTCCCGGGGCTGTCACCGTGCTGAGGGTCTGGCCGTCGGCTGGGGACAGCTGCTGAGAGCTGCCGGCGCGCCCCACGCCTCTCCGCGTACCTTCTGCCCTTTCTGCTCATTTTTTTTTGGCTGGCAGATGGTGGGGGGGCGGGGGGGGGGGAACGGACGGATCCTGCCCTCCCCACGCGCCCTCAAGGGCACTTCCCACAGCAAAGGAGAAACTCAGAAGCTTTGCACTTCTCCCTCGCTGCCGCCACTGGGACGCTTCCCCCTGGGGTGATGGGTTGGGGACAAACCAGGGGATCCCTTTGGCTGCTCCTGGGGGGGGGGTCTCCAGCGCCCTGCGGACCCTCACGGACATTCGTTTCGCTTCGCAGGGCGGCTGCACGCTTCCTTCGAGGTGTTCATCGAGCCGCCGGTGCTGGTGGTGGAGCACGGCGGGGCGGTGCGCCTCAAGTGCAGGACCACGTGCCAGGACCCCAGCACCACGGGCGATGTGGAGACGTCGTTCTTCAAGCACAGGCTCGAGGCGACGGGGCCGGGCGAGACGGTGGTGGAGCTGCGTAACATCACCGAGTGGAGCTCCACCATCCTCTGCTTCTACTCCTGCAACAAGCAGAGGAAGACGGTGTCGGCCACCCTCATCGCTTACCGTAAGCGGCTCTGGGATGGCGCCGCCAGCCCCGGTGGCACCGAGCGTCCCCGTCACGCCACGTTTTGTCCCCTCCCAGGTCCCCTGGAGCAGGCGGTGCTGGAGCCGGTGCCGCAGCTGGCGGTGGGCGAGAGCCACGAGCTGGTGTGCCACGTGCCCCGTGTGGCGCCCGTCCGGAACCTGACGGTGATCCTACGCCGCGGTGCCACCACCCTGCACACCGCCACCTTCAAGCACAGAGCTGAGAACGAGCCGCAGGACGTGGCGGTGACGCACACGGTGACAGCGCAGCGCGGGGACCAGGGGCAGAACATCACCTGCCAGGCGCTGCTCGACCTGCAGCTCAGCAACGTCCACTTCAACACCACCTCCTCCCCGCAGGTGCTGGACGTCTACGGTGAGCTGGCGCCGGTGTCACCGCGTGTCCCCATGCCGGCGGTGGCCGTGTCTCACCGTTTGCTCCCCTGCTGCAGATTTCCCTGAGGATCCCCAGCTGGAGATGGGCGAGATCTACCTGGAGACGGATGAGAAGCTCAACGTCTCCTGCAGCGTCCGGCACGTCTTCCCGGCGGCGCGCTTCGAGCTTTCCCTGGCCGGCCTCCCGCTGCCGTTCCACGTCACCGAGGACGGGCTCCGCGCGGTGGCCGAGGTGTCCCATGCTCAGCAGGGACAATTCGGGCTGGTTTGCAGCGTGAGGGTGGGACCCAAGGAGCGGCAGCAGCAGGCGTTGGTCCACGTCTACAGTAAGTGCATCACGGTCAGGTGGGTGGCGTGGTGGGGACGGCGTCCCTGAGGTGTCCCCCGTTGTCACCCGCAGGCTTCCCCCAGCCGCAGCTGAACATCAGCACCAGTGTCCCCATGGAGGGGACGGAGGTGACCGGGCGCTGCCTCCTGCCACCCGGGCACTCCCCGGAGCTGCAGCTGCAGGTGACAGCGGGTCCCCGCGTCCTGGCCACCTGGGGACCGTCCCCGCTGGCCTTTGCATGGACAGCCCTGGAGGAGGACGACGGCACCGAGGTGGTCTGCGAGGCCAGGATGCGTGCAGGCAACATACCCACAAAAAGGAGCACGCCCGTGGGGCTCAGCGTCACTGGTGGGTGCGCAGGGGGCAGCTGAGGGGTGGCGGGGACATCGCGGCGCGTTTCGGGCGGGGAGTAATGTCCCCTGGTGTCCCCACAGCCCTGCCCAGAATGGATGATGGGAGCTGCCCCCCCAGCCAGAACTGGACGGAAGGCGAGGAGGTGACACTGCGGTGCCAGGCGCGGGGCAACCCCCGGCCCCATGTGGCTTGTGACAAGGACGGGACCTCCGTCACCCCCGGGCTGCGGCACGTGGCCACCCGTACCCACACCGGCACTTACCGGTGCCGGGCCAGCAACGCGCTGGGCACGGCCGAGCGCAGCGTCACCGTGTGGGTGCAGTGTGAGTGGGGACAGGGCGCTGGGAGGTGGGGGGGGGATGCAAGGTGGGTTCTGCTGACCCCCCCCGTGCCATCCCGCAGACCACGACATCAACGTGGGGCTCATTGTGTCCTTGTTGCTGGTGGCACTGGGCGTCCTGGTCATCTCCGGCGTTGTTTACGGCATCTACTACCGCAAGAAGAAGATGCGCGAGTACCAGCTGCAGAAGAAGCAGCGGCTCATGGAGATGGAGCAGCGGCGCTCGGAGGAGACGGTCGCCATCAACGGCTCGGCACCGGGGAGCCAGCCGTAGCCGCGCCGCTGCCAGAGCCGCCGCAGGGAGCGGGCTGAGGGGCACCTCCGGGTGCCAAGGGGCCGTGGTGGCACCGGGTGCCAGCGGGGAGCACCCGGCGGGACCTCGCGGAGGGGGCGACGCCGGGCGAGGCCAACACTACACGGGGGCGGCCGCCGTGGCCGATGTCACCGCGGGATGGTGACAGCCCGAGGACGGACCCGCAGTGCCAAGGGAAGTGGGCGCGGTTTGGGGTCGAGCGGTGACGTTCTGCGGGACGAAGGCGCTCCTCATCCTCCTCGTGTTGGAGCCCAAGAACCGTGGGGGTTTCCCAGTGCTTGCTGCCCGCCCTGGGCTGGCCCGGGGCTTTGGCAGGAGCTGCTGCTGAGGAGGAGGAGGAGGAAGATGAAGGTGCTCGGAGCGCCGTTTGTATGCATTGCACAAATAAAGGCTGGGGGTGATGACGAGGGGACCCCCCCCCCCCCCCCGCTGTGTTTCTGCCCAAACCCTGTCGTTTCCTGACACCTCGTGCCCACGGTCAACCCCGGCTGAGCATGCGCGGGGGCCTCAACCCCTGCTTCCTTCCTTCCTTCGTTGCGCCGCGCCATTTGGCCCCGCTGAGGACGGGGACGGGGGGACACGGGGCTGGGGAAGGGGACGGGGAAGGCCGGGGTGACACCGGGGTTGTGAGGCTGGAGGCCGCCGGTCGTCCCCGGCCCCGCGTGTCCTCGGTCCCCGCGGTGGCCATGCCTCGGTGTCACCGTCCTGCTCTGCCCCTCGTGGCGCTGCTGCTGCTGGCTCAGGCCGGTAAGTGCTGGGGGGGTGTCCTGGATTGTCCCCTCCTGTCCCCAGACAGGTCCCTGTGCCATCCCTGTGTATCTTCTTGTCCCCTCCTGTCCCCAAGACATGCCATGCATCCCAGTTTACCCCTTCCTGTCCCCAGCCTGGTCCCTACGCCATCCCTGTGTCCCACCCTGTCCCCAGCCTGGTCCCTGTGCCATCCCTGTGTCCCCTCTTGTCCTCTCCTGTACCCAACATGGTCCCAGGACATGCCACGCGTCCCAGTTTACCCCCTCCTGTCCCCAGCCTGGTCCCTGTGCCATCCCTGTGTCCCACCCTGTCCCCAGCCTGGTCCCTGTGCCATCCCTGTGTCCCTTCTTGCCCCTTCCTGTCCCCACCACCCACCCCATCTCACCCCCTCCTCTCCGCAGGCCGTGCCACTCATCCCACCTCGTCCCCCCCTGTCCCCAGCCCGTCCCCGGGCTGTGCCACCGTAGCCCCCCCGGGCAGCCCCTTCAGCGTGAGTGTGATGGGCAGCGCCTCGGAGGTGTCCTACCGGGGGTCCGTGCTGGTCAACTGCTCCACCACGTGCGCCGACCCCAACGCCGTCGGCGGCGTGGAGACCTCGCTCACCAAGGAGGAGGCTGCGCGGGGCTGCGGCTGGCTGGCGGTGCGGCTGACCAACGTCACCGAGCCGCTCTCCGAAGTCTTCTGCTACTTCACCTGCTTCGGCCAGAGGAAGACCTCGGTTTTCAGGATGCTGGCGTACGGTAAGTGCCCCCCATCCGTCCTGCTCCGGCGGCGGAGCGGAGCTTGGGGACAGCAGGAGGCTCGGTGGCATCTCTCGGCAAGGGGCCGCCGCCCCAGGGGAGGTGACGTCCCCCCTCTGTCTGCTCATTGAGCCCCCCCCCCCAGAGCACTGCAGGTCCCAGCACGAGGACGTTGGGGCTGGAGTTGGCCATGAGGGTGCTCGGAGGCTGGAGCAGATCTGCTGGGGGGTGTTCAGCCTAAAAAGGTTGGGATTTGGGGGTTCAGCCTCGAGAGGAGGCTCCGGGAGACCCTAAAGCGGGCTGCTGATGCCTCAAGGGGGCTGCAGGAGAGCTGGGGGGGTCCCTTCATCAAGGGATGTAGTGATGGCTTTGAACTAAAAGAGGGAAGATGGAGATGAGACACGAGGAAGAAAAGTCTCCACCATGAGGGTGGTGAGGGGCTGGAAGCAGTCTCCCAAAGGAGCTGCATGTGCCTGGCCGTGCCCAAGGTTGGGGTGGATGGGGCTTTGAGGGGTCATGCCCATGGGACGAGTCTTTAGGGTCCCTTCCAACCCCAATCAGTTCGTGGTTCAATGATTTGGTGATCGTGTGACTTGGTGATCTGGAGATCCTACGGTGTGGTGATTCAGTGTTTTGGTGATTCGCTGAGCCCATGATCCAACGCTTCGATGACCTAATGGGTTCATCATCCGGTGACCTGATGATCCTATGACCTGATGATCCTATGACCTGATGATCCTATGACCCAATGATCCTATGACCCGATGATCCTATGACCCGATAATCCTATGACCCGATAATCCTATGACCCGATGATCCTATGACCCGATGATCCTATGACCTGATAATCCAATGATCCCACGATCCCACAATCCTACGATTTGACACTCCTATGACGCAATGATTCCACAGTTCAATATTTCCACCATTCCATGGCTCAACGGTTTGATGACCCAATCCTATAATCCTATAATTTAATGAGTTGTTGATCCTATGATCCTATAATTTGATGAGTTGTTGATTCAGCGGCCCTATGGCTCTATGCTTCCATGGCATGGTGGTTCCATGGTTCCCTGTTTCCATGATCCGATCACTCCATGATTCAATTATTCCCCGATTCAATTATTCCCTAAATCAATTACTCCATGACCCATTTTTCCCATGATTTGGCAGTTCCAAGATCTTCCAGTTCCGTGATTTGACAGTTGTATGATTTGATGCTTCCACGGCTTGGTGCTCCCGTGAGTTGTTGGCCCCATGATTTGTTGGTCCCATTATTTGCAGTTTCCATGATTTGGTGATTCCACAATTTAATGATTGCACGGTCTGATGGCTCCATGATTTGACACCGCCACGATTTGGCAGTTCCATGGCCTGGTGATTCCCTGATTTGACAACTCTATGATTTGTCAGTTCTATGATTTGCCAATTCTGTGATTTGCCAATTCTGCGCTTTGCCAATTCCATCTTTTGCTGGTCCCATGATTTGAAGGTTTCATAATTTGACGATTCCATGATGTAATGATTGCGTGGTTTGATGGCTCCATGATTTGGTGATTCCATTGTCACTTCCACGATTCGCCAGTTCCGTGTTTTGCTGGTCCCGTGATTTGACGATTCCACTATTTGAAGGTTCCACGATTTGGTTGTCCCATGATTTGGCAATTCCACGATTTGCTGATTCCATCATTTTCTGGTTCCACCATTTTCTGGTTCCATTATTTGTCGGTTCCATCATTTTCTGGTTCCATTATTTGTCGGTTCCGTCATTTTCTGGTTCCATCATTTTCTGGTTCCACCATTTTCTGGTTCCATTATTTGTCAGTTCCATCATTTTCTGCTTCCATCATTTTCTGGTTCCATCATTTTCCGGTTCCATGTTTCGCTGGTCCCATTATTCAGCAAGTCCATGATTTGAAGGTTCCACGACTTGGTGGCCTAACGATTTGAAGGCTCCCTAATCCAACGATTCCACGATTTGATGATCGGAGGGTTTGATGGCTCCGTGATTCGGCAGTTCCACAAATTGATGATTCCGTGATTTACCAGCTCCACGATTTGGCCGTTCCGTGATCTGTTGATTTGCCATTTCCGTGATTTTTCAGCTCCACGATTTGGCGATGCCATGATTTACCAGTCCCATGGTTTGCCCGCGCCATGGTTTGTTGCTTCCTTGACTTGCCGATTCCATGCTTCGCTGCGATTTGCCGGCTCCGTGATTTGTCGTTGCCATAACCGAGGGCCAAAACCATCCCGCGCCCACCCGACCCCTTCCCCTCCCTCCCGCTGCAGACTTCCCGCAGCCCGTCCTGCTCCTCAGCGACCCCAGCACCACCTGCAACCGGACCGTGACCCTGCTGTGCTCCGCGGCCCCCAGCCAGCCCCCGGGGCTGCAGCTGCGGCTGCGCAGCCACCGCTGGCCCCCGGAGCCCTGGCAGGAGGGACCGGTGAGCCTGGAGCTGACGGCGCGCCAGGAGGACGATGGCGACGAGTTCGTCTGCGACGCGCGGCTCCGGGTGGGCAACCAGATGCTGAACAAGAGCTCGGATGTGGTCAAGCTGCGCGTCTTGTGTGAGTGGGGTGCTGGGGCTGGAGCCGGGGAAAATCTCCCCCAGCTGTGGTGCAACCCCCCCCCCCC